>NW_027411644.1:73666942-73928738 GCF_047663935.1 Musca autumnalis
AAAATGTTCGGAAAATTTGTGCGTACGATAGCTTTTGAAGGGAGTAACCGATTTGGTCCATACTTTGCACATTATGAAATTTCTACCAGACTTAGATGAGGTTCCAATATGGACTCTATCGGTAAACTCCTTCGAGTACCTCCCACACAAAATTTCGGAAAAGTTCAGTTTAGGACCTGTGCTCGAATGGCCTTGGTTTTTGTTGTAACATATTGTATTCACTGTCCCCTATACGAAGGTACAAGTTTCCTCAGGGGCAAGTCCATCCTTCCTGAAAAAATAGCCTGAAAGTTGAAAAACAAACCCTACGACACCATGTTTATGGGTGGAAGCGCAAGATGATTCTCGAACGGAAATGCCGATTCCGGCCAAAATTTGGCATTCGTAATATTGTTTCCAAACTTACTTTAAGTTCGTAGATAAGCCATATCGGTCCACTCCTTCAGGTACCTGCCCCACAAAAGTTCGAAAATATTCGGAAAAATTGTGCGCACGATAACTCTTGATGGGAGTGACCGATTTGGTCCATACTTTACACATTCTCATAATATCTACCAGATATAGATCAGGTTCAAATATGGAATATGGAGTGGACAAATAAATATCCACTCCATCCCGTACCTCCCACACAAAATTTTGGATAAGTTCACTTTAAGTCCTGCTATTAAATCACTTTGATTTTTGTTGAAGCAACTAACATTCGCTGCCTCAATTACGATGGTAAAAGTTGTTTCAGGGACAAGTCCATACTTCTTGAGAAAACAGTCCGAAGGGTGTAAAAACCCCCTATAGCACCCCCATGGTCTATGTCGGTCCATTCCTTTAAGTACCTGTTCCGCAAAATTTTTGAACTTTAATCCTAATCAACATTTTTGTCGGTTCATAGGACCAAAATTTTGAAACACCCTAAATACATAAGTTTTTTGTGAGAAATTTCAAATTGCACAGGCTGAGGGTATATCTCTGTCGGCAAAGCCGACTGATACTTTTTTACTTGTTAGTTTTTTTTTTTTTTAGTTTTCAGTGGCGGCTTTTTATTTATTAAAAATTCTTTAAAAATCGACTATGAATAAGATTTTTTATATGTCCGCCAGCATTAAAAAATCTTTTTAATATCCACAATTGTTTTAAATCACAATTATTGAAAATCCAACATTGTTAGAAAAATCTTAAAAACTCTACCATTGTTGAAAAAGAAGCATAGAAAATCACGATTAAAAAAACCATGGTACCAAAAATTCAAAAGAATGTAGAAAATTTAAAAAAAAAAATCACAACTTTAAATAATATAAGTAAAAATGCATGGGTATTATTAGTATTCTTTCTGCAGCTTATAAAGACTCCGTGTTTTACGTCCTTCCTCTCTACATATTGTTGCCAAATCTTTGTCTTACTTAAAATTTAAAATATGGCCCAAGATTTTCTTGTCATCATTTTCTGATTACTGGTACTTTTCATTTCATTTAATTCCACAAGACAGCACATTCTTTTTTTCTTTCGTTATAATCCACCATTTATTTGCGTTAATTATAATCCTCCGAAGGCGATCTGCCTTACACTTTATGGATAAGATCTCAGCATTTTAGTTGATGGCCGCATATCTTGGCTAATTCTCATTTAAAAGCAACTTCATTTAAGCTTTATGTTACGCATTCTTCAAAAAGATGACAGGCTATAAATTTTAGGAGACTTGGCAAAATGTGAAGGCAAGCAAAAGCACATCAAAGAAAAGATGGAAGTCGTAAAAAATTACAACAATTATTATTTGAAACAAAAAATGTTAAATTAAAAAATCTAGGCGTAACACAGGGGGTGGTGCAGACATAAGTTTGTTACGCCCAAACATAACCTAAATAAGAAATCTAACCCTCTGCCATGAAATTCATCATAATTTCTCCCTCCCATTCTTGTTGGAGGTAAGTTTTGGGAGCCGTGTAGTTGGAAGGAGGGTCATTATGTGGCCTCTTAAAGTTAATTAAGTATGAAACAAAATTGCCATGTTTCTCGACTCGTCTCTCTGTCTTCTAACTGGCCAAACAAACATACTTAAAGTAAAATAATAATAAAATATAAAAACCATCCCCATAAACATAAGGTCTGGCCCATGAAAATTTTTTTAATGGCAGACAAACTGCCAGAGACAACAGACAGGCAGGCAGGCTAGGACAGACCTTGGGTATTTTTTGTGGTTTTATATTTTGCATAATTAAGTTATAACCATATTTTTTATTGCAGGCATTTTATTATTAATTTTATATTTCCTCTCTCTAACACAAACTTATTTGTTGTCTGTCTTTCTCTCTCTTTTTGTTTTAGGCTCCACTTGTGGCGTTGAACAATTTCGATGCGGCAACGGCAAATGCATACCCAATAGATGGCGCTGTGACAATGAAAAGGATTGCGCCGATGGCTCTGATGAATTTTCCTCTTTGTGCAGTAAGTTTTTAAAAATTTTGTTTTTTTTTTTTATTTATTTACACACCAACACATACAACCTTGGGTGTTCTCTCTATTTCCGTGTGTTTGTTTTTATATAATTTTTTTTTTGTTTTTGAATTTAGTGGGCTTCTGCAAACCGTATGAAGTCACCTGTAAAAATGGTGAACAATGTGTTCCACAAAGTTGGTGGTGCGATGGCAGTCCCGATTGTCGCGATAAATCGGATGAAGCCAATTGTCGTAAGATCAATTTTTTGTTTTTACTTCTATGTCTTCGCAACTGTTTGGATACTAACTTAAAACGAAAAAAATATTTTTACAAGGATTTCGTATAAGGATTTCATGAAGTTGAACATTTTTATTATATTGGGAAAGTCTTTAAATATATAGCAAGAAATGTCATAGTGTACATATATCACACCTCACTCATTGTCGTGTGATGTCTGTCATACACACATTGCTCATAAACACAAAAAACTTTATTCTTGGTGCCAATGACAATGTCAAGGTTTATAATGATGGCGATGATGATGTTGTCATTGTTGTTTTCACATCCTTTTATTCTAAAAATACATAATTTCCCCTGGCAACATTTACCCGGACAACAGCCGCTATAACAATTATTTGCAGACAAAACAGACATTTTTTTACATTTATTTTTTTACAAAAAACAAAAAGTAGCGAACATCTGTACATGTCATGCATGTCGTTAACACAAGTCTATGCATGTGAAAACAAAACATTAGATCCGCCCCGACCCCCTTCCCCCTCTTTTTCCACCTCTTTGCGTATTAACAAAGAGTTGAGCCTTATTAAAATATTGTTAATATGTTTCCAACAGCAACAACATCTCACATGAAATATACCAAGCTAGACTTCTGGTAGTGTGACATAAACACGTGTGTGTGTGTACATGGCAAGGTTATGCCAAACGCACACTAAACATTGTCGCGTGTGCACACACATTTTCACATATTAAACAATTCAAAAGTATTTAATGTGTCAGTGAATATGACACCAAGTGGAAATAAATGGCAACAAAGAATTGTTGTTGCTCTTTGCTTTTGTCTCTCATTCACCACCATACACAAAAGTGCCGTGTTTATGGCATTATCTCTAAAGCCGAAATGTGTTGAAATTTTTCTTAACTTGGTAAAGAATTTTTTTTGTTTTTAGAAATTTTGAAGCAAACAAGTTTATCTAAGAAATTCTTTTTATTTAACTTTTGTTTGTTTGGTATTATGAAAATGTATTTTAAATTAAAAATGCGTATGAAAATCGCAACAAACCATGTAAATCATACGCACCCGGAAGCTTGAGGAATTTTTAATTAGTGTTAATTATACGCAGAGTGGAACGAACGTATTTAAATTAAACTGTTTTAATTCAGGATGAGAATGTTTTTCATGGACCAACAAGCAAGGAGTTTTGAAAAGATTTTTGTTTCAAGGACCAACAAGCGTGGATTTTTGTAACGAACATTTTTTCAAGGAGCAACAGAGGTGTATTTTTCAAATCATATTTTTCTCAAGGACCACCAAGCGTGGAGAAACAGAAAGCGTGGAGTTTTGTAGAGAATATTTTTTCAAAAACCAGAAAGCGTGGATTTTTGTAAGGAATATTTTTACAAGAACCACAAAGTGTGGATTTTACTAAAGAATATGTTTACAAGGACCAGAAAGCATGGATTTTTGTAAAGAATATTATTTTCAAGGACCCACAAGCGTGGGTTTTTTAAATACTTTTTTTCAAGCAACAACATGCGTGGATTTTTGTAGAGAATATTTTTTCAAGAAACAGAAAGCGTGGATTCTTGTAAATAATATTTTTTTAAGAACCAGAAAGAGTGGATTTTTTTAAAGAATATTTTTTTCAAGAACCAGAAAGCGTAGATTTTTTAGGAGAATATTTTTTTCGAAAACCAGAAAGCGTGGATTTTTGTAAAGAATATTTTTTTCGAGAACCAGAAAGCTTGGATTTTTATAAATAATATTTTTTTAAGAACCGGAAAGCGTGGACTTTTGTAAAGAAAAATTTTTTTAAGAACCAGAAAGCGTGGATTTTTGTAAACAATATTTTTTCAAAGACCAGAAAGCGTGGATTTTTGTTATGAATATTTTTTTGAAGAACCAGAAAGCGTGGACTTTTGTAAAGAATATTTTTTCAAAAACCGGAATGCGTAAATTTTTGTAAAAAATATTTTTTCAAGAACCAGAAAGCGTCGATTTTTGTACAGAATATTTTTTCAAGAACCAGAAAGAGTAGATTTTTGTAAAGAATATTTTTTCAAGAACCAGAAAGCGTGGGTTTTTCTAAAGAATATTTTTTCAAGAACCAGAAAGTGTGGGTTTTTCTAAAGAATATTTTTTCAAGAACCAGAAAGCGTGGATTTTTGTAATGAATATTTTTTCAAAAACCAGAAAGCGTGGGTTTTTCTAAAGAATATGTTTTCAAGAACCAGAAAGCGTGGATTTTTGTAATGAATATTTTTTTGAAGAACCAGAAAGCGTGGATTTTTGTAATGAAAGCGTCGATGTTTTTAAAGAACATTTTTTCAAGAAGAATTTTTAAATATTTTTTTGTTGACTAAACGGCATTCATGTTTAAAGAATATTTGTTTCGAGGACCAGGAAGTGCATTAAAAAAAATAAGGCAAAAAAAAATGTTTTCTTTTAATATAGACGTGGATTTTTTAAAGAAAAATTATCAATTTATTTTTCCAAAGACATAAAGAACAATTTTCAATTAGTTTTAAAAAAAATTTTCAATTTATTCTTAAAGATAATTTTTCAATTTATTCTTAAAGAAAAATGTTCAATTTAAAAAAAAATCTTAATTATTTTTCCAAGGTCTTGCAGACGTGGATGTTTTAAAGAAAAAACTACAATTAATTTTTCAAAGGACTTACAGACGTTGATTTCTTAAAGAAAAATTTTCAATTAATTTTTCAAAGAAAAAAAATTTATAGTTAATCTTCCAAGGACTAGCAGAATTTATTTTTCCAAGGACTTACAGACATGGATTTTTTAAAGAAAACATTTTTACTTACGTGGATTTTTAAAAGAAATTTTTTACAGACTTCGATTTTTAAAGAAAAAAATTTTATAGACGTGGATTTTTAAAGAAAAAATTGTTATAGACATGGATTTTTTAAGAAAAAATTTTATAGACGTGTATTTTAAGAAAGAAAAATATTCTATAGACTTAATTTTTAAAAAAGAAAAATTTAATAGACGTGGATTTAAAAAAATATGGACGTGGATTTAAAAAAATATAGACGTGGATTTAAAAAAATATAGACGTGAATTTAAAAAAATATAGACGTGGATTTAAAAAAATATAAACGTGGATTTAAAAAAATATAGACGTGGATTGTTAAAAAAATTCAAGTCCAAGGTTCCTGGATGAGACGCGAATATTTAATATCAAAAATAGTTTTATTGTTTTGTTAAGTAGTCTCCAGCTTGATTTATACACTCTTTCATGCGCACTTTTTCTACTCCGATTGAAACACCTCCAAAACGTGGCCTTTGAACGCTTCAACTGCATCTTCGGGGACGAAAATCGTTAACCACGCCTTTTTTTCCCCTGATGCGCTGGAATTGATTCCAGCCTTTGGGCTCCAAGTTAGGGCTGTAAGACGGATTACCCATCAATTCCTCGTTTAGTCCGTCCAATTGGCGCTGGTTTGAATCGATGTGTGAGAGCTCACATTGTCACGGTGCACAATAATTTTACGAATTTCTCAGGAGACTTCAGGCAAACAAATTGTAGCGTACCACTCGGAATTAACCGTCTTACGTACCTTAAGCCATATAGTCGTCACATGGTCAGTTAAGCCGAAGAAACATGCGGCCATTTGCTTCCAAGATCTTTCGTTGAATTTGGCTCGCCTTCGAAGACCCCCACGGCCGTTTTTTTTTGCGCAGTGTGGCTCTTACCTTCCTCATGTCAGCTTTAATATGCCACCTCCCCAAGGAGTTACGTTACAGCCAACTTTCTCCCCGAGAGCAACGGAGTTTGCATGCGGACCCAAGTGGAACATTAGTGAGTCTGCCTTAAGCTCGCTGCTGATGATTGTTGTTGGTCGACGCCCTTTATCTAGAGTTTTTCATTGACAGTTTTCTCAATGGTGTTCTGAAGGTCCGTATGTAGCATGTCCGACCTTCTACTGGTATCGATCATTATATAACAACGTTCATCCCTGTGTTGTCTTTTGCCTACCTTGGCGTTTCATGGCGGCTCGATTCTTGTCTCCACGTGTATCTTCCTCTTCTGAAAGGTCCGGAATTTATTTTCAAAATCGCCAGTCTTTCTAAAAGATGCAGTGATCCGTTCGCATATTCTTCATGTCCTATTTAACTTTGTCACCGGCACCACTTGGGAGGAAATCGAAGGAGTGACCTTGATACTGCTGTTTTTGTTCAGCCGCGCCGCCTGGAACGTCTTAAACTTCCTTTCTTGAGCCCCTCGTAGCTGCATTCTTTATTTTGAGTTTTGCGATGCTCTCGCTCACTTCACCCACCATTTTGTGGGTAACCTCTCTAGTGAGGATGTCCACAACGGATTCTTGTAACAGTCTCTACACGAATTTAGAAGGGGTATAATAACGTTGGTAGCCCTTTTTCTTCTTCGATGGCTACACCGTGTTCTGATCTTTGGGAGATCTTATCATTTTTGCCGCTTCCGGGAAAGTGGAGGGAGTGTTTCCGAACTCCTTCGACGTTTGTTGATTTCCTTGAAACTTTTATCGAAAGTACTCCATGCGATTCTGATTACAACGACATCATTTTTCCATGTTTCCTGACATAAAAATGACAGATTGACACGATATCAATCAAACCGAGTGGCTCCCAAACATAGATCCAGTACTATGTGGTCCATTTCTTTAGGTATCTCCTCCACAAAATCAAAACTTTTAAACTAACTTTTAGGTCCCTTCTCGTATCATGTTGCAATTTTTCTAACGGGTAGTCCTTGCTATTTTTTCTTTGGAGACGATCATTCGCCAAAAACAAAACAAATATAAAAATACATTTAAAAAACAAATAGAGATTAGATTAAGACGGGCTCTTTCAGATGAAAAAAAAATCTTCCAAAAATGTTTGGTGGTTTTCCTGGAAGAAAAATTCATGAAAATGGTTTTTATTTAGCTCTACAACTGGGAGTAACCCCTTTACAATCGTAACGTATGACTAACAATGTTCATAAGTAACGTCCACGTTGAGTATGCGCATTCCTGGCATTTTTCAATTAATAAAAATCATACGCCCCTATATACAAATGTAGGTTAATTGCAGTCATTATTGAAAAATGGGTAACGTAAAGTATCCTTCAAACCCAAATCATTTTTAACCAAAAAGATGTTTTTCTCGAGAACAAAATATTTTTAAGGGCTTATAGTTTCAAGTTAAACAATTATTGGATTTCAAAAGAATTTACTGTATACTGTTAAAATTCAATCGGGCGTATTGCTGATATGGATTTTTATTTCCCCAAACGTTCCCACAATTCATTCTTACAGAGATGAAATTAACATTTATTTTCTTTTTATTCTTACATATTTTCCATAAAATCTCAATAATTTTTACATAAATTCCATTTTGACAATAAATTGTGCACAACCCACATGATTAACAAAAAACAGCATATACATACATATATAATAACTCGTATATGTAAAGAACACCTGGTGATATATGACTTTAAAGTCTAGACACCATATAAACCAAATGAAGTGAAAATGCCAACTCAATAAAATGACCATTATTTATATGAACAAAATACAACATCTCCCAACAACAAAGAAAAAGTGAATATTAAAAAGCCGAAGACCACCTGTAATTTTGAAAACTTGTTACCATTATCATGGCAACCAACTTAAATTAAACAAATATTTTATTATTGTTAACGAAACGATAAAAAAGTTAAAGGTTCTTGTACCCCTAGCAACAAAATGCGAAAGGATGTAATAAAAATTTAAAAAACTCGTCATAAAAATTGTTTTTTTCAGGTGCTGTTAGAGCCTTTGTATTCAAATATTAGATAATTTGAAATTAATTTGCATGTTCCTGGGGAAAGAGAACAGTTTTTATGTTAACAAAATGGAGGTAGCTTTTTGGTTTATATTGAATAGATGTGGTAAAGAATTATAAAAAATCCACACCTTGAATAAATTTGGGAAAAAAAAATTCGTAAAAAATCCACGCCTGAATAGATGTTGAAAAAAATCTTAAAAAATCCACGCCTGAATAGATGTTGAAAAAAAATCTTAAAAAATCCACGCCTTGAATAGATGTTGGAAAAAAATTTTAAAAAAATCCACGCGTGAAAAGATGTTGAAAAAAAATCCACGCCTGAATAGATGTTGAAAAAAAAATCTTAAAAAATCCCCGCCTTGAATAGATGTTGGAAAAAAATTCTTAAAAAATCCACGCCTTGATAAGATGTTGAAAAAAATCTTAAAAAATCCACGCCTTGAATAGATGTTGAAAATAAAATTCTTAAAAAATCCACGCCTTGAATAGATGTTGAAAATAAAATTCTTAATAAATCCACGCCGCGAATAGATGTGGAAAAACTATCTTAAAGCCTTGGGTAGAGGTATGAAAAACATTCTTGAAAAATCTACGACTTGAATAGATGTGGAAAAATAATTCTTAAAAAATCCACGCCTTGAATAGATGTGGGAAAATAATTCTTAAAAAATCCACGCCTTGAAAAGATGTGGGAAAATAATTCTTAAAAAATCTACGCCTTGAATAGATGTGGGAAAATAATTCTTAAAAAATCCACGCCATGAATAGATAGATGTGGGAAAATAATTCTTAAAAAATCCACGCCTTGAATAGATGTGGGAAAAAATTCTTAAAAAATCCACGCCTTGAATAGATGTGGGAAAATAATTCTTAAAAAATCCACGCCTTGAATAGATGTGGGAAAAAATTCTTAACAAATCCACGCCTTGAGTAGAGGCGTGAAAAAAATTCTTTTAAAATCCACGCCTTGAATAGATGTTGAAAATAAAATTCTTAAAAAATCTACCCCTTGAATAGATGTTGAAAATAAAATTCTTAAAAAATCCACGCCTTGAATAGATGTTGAAAATAAAATTCCTAAAAAATCCACGCCTTGAATAGATGTTGAAAATAAAATTCTTAAAAAATCCACGCGTTGAATAGATGTTGAAAATAAAATTCTTAAAAAATCCACGCGTTGAATAGATGTTGAAAATAAAATTCTTAAAAAATCCACGCCTTGAATAGATGTGGGAAAAATTCTTAAAAATCCACGCCTTGAATAGATGTTGAAAATAAAATTCTTAAAAAATCCACGCATTGAATAGATGTGGGAAAAATTCTTAAAAATCCACGCCTTGAATAGATGTGGGAAAAAATTCTTAAAAATCCACGCCTTGAATAGAAATGGGGAAAAATTCTTAAACAATCCACGCCTTGAATAAAAATGGGGAAAAATTCTTAAACAATCCACGCCTTGAATAGATGTGGGAAAAAAACCTTAAAAAATTCACGCCTTCAATAGATGTTGGAAACAAATTCTTAAACAATCCACGCCTTGAATAGATGTGGGAAAAAACCTCAAAAAAAATTCACGCCTTCAATAGATGTTGGAAACAAATTCTTAAAAAATCCACGGCTTGAATAGATGTTGGAAAAAAATCTTAAAAAATCCATGCTTTGAATAGATGTGGGGAAAACTTTCCAGGATCCACGCCTTGAATAGAAGTGGGAAAAAATTCCTAAAAAAATTCACGCCTTAAATAGATGTGGAAAAAAATTCTTATAAGATCCAAGCCTTAAATAGATCTGGGAAAATAATTCTTAAAAAATCTACGCCTTGAATAGATGGCCGAAAAAAATGCTTAAAAATCCACGCCTGAATAAATATCCAAAAATTGTTCATGCTTCACTAACAAACACCAACACACACACATATTATTGGCTTAACAAATTAATTAATGTGTTGCATAAATATCCAGAAAATTGTGCCTACCTGCCAACAGAAGAAAACGCACAACTTCCAATTATCATAAATCCAAATTAGTGTCGAACACAAAAAAAAAAGAAAAACCTACCAAACAAAACATGACAGGAAATATGTTTTCATTTTTTAAACTTATTATTCTAGGTTATGGTTATTGCCTTTTGCGACTTTTGTCGCAGTGTAATGGCTAAGTGGATTTACTGCTGAAAAAGCAGAATGTATTTTCTAGTTTTATTTACAAGCAAACATATTTTTTATTGACTTCACATATTTATAATAATAAACAGTGGAACTTCTTTAAATGGGGAACTAAACAGAAAAAAATATATAGGAAGGCCAAGTGGTACACTATAACGAAATATATTGTTCGTCAATAAGAAAATCTGCACGTCTTCTAAAGGAGGGCCAAGTGGTCCTCTAAAGGAAGACTAAAGGGTCTTCTTTAAAAGTTCCGAGGGGTCTTTAACCAGAAAAAAACGAGTGATCTTCGGTAAGAAGACAGAGGGGTCTTTTATAATTATTTTTATAAATTTATTTTTAAAGCATTTTTAAAGGCTATCCACAGACCTTTAGGTGTGGATTTTTAAAGAATTTCATAAAGGCCATCCACCGACTTTTAGTCGTGGATTTTTAAATAATTTTATAAAGGCCATCCACCGACCTTTAGGCGTGGGTTTTTTAAAGAATTTTATAACGGCCATCCACCGACCTTTGGGCGTGGATTTTTAAAGAATTTTATATAGGCCATCTACCGGTCTGTAGGCTTGGATTTTTAAAGAATTTTGTAAAGGCCATTTACCGACCTTTGGGCATGGATTTTTAAAGAATTTTATAGAGGCCATTCACCGACCTTTGGGCGTGGATTTTTAAAGAATTTTATAAAGGCCATTGACCGACCTTTGGGCGTGGATTTTTAAAGAATTTATAAAGGCCATTGACCGACCTTTGGGCGTGGATTTTTAAAGAATTTTATAAAGGCCATTGACCGACCTTTGGGCGTGGATTTTTAAAGAATTTTATAAAGGCCATTGACCGACCTTTGGGCGTGGATTTTTAAAGAATTTTATAAAGGCCTTTGACCGACCTTTGGGCTTGGATTTTTAAAGAATTTCATAAAGGCCATCCAACGACCTTTGGGCTTGGATTTTTAAAGAATTTCATAAAGGTCATCCAACGACCTTTGGGCGTAGATTTTTAAAGAATTTCATAAAGGCCATCCAACGACCTTTGGGCGTGGATTTTTTTAGGATTTTATTAAGGCCATCCACCGACCTTTGGGCGTGGATTTTTTTAGGATTTTATTAAGGCCATCCACCGACCTTTGGGCGTGGATTTTTAAAGAATTTTATAAAGGCCATCCACCGACCTTTTAGGTGTGTATTTTTAACAGATTTTATAAAGGCCATCCACCGACTTTTAGGCGTGGATTTTTAAAGAATTTTATAAAGGCCGTCCACCGACCTTTTAGGTGTGTATTTTTAACGAATTTTATAAAGGCCATCCACCGACATTTAGGCGTGGATTTTTAAAGAATTTTATAAAGGCCATACACCGACTTTTAGGCGTGGATTTTTAAAGAATTTTATAAAGGCCATACACCGACCTTTAGGCGTGGATTTTTAAAGAGTTTTATAAAGGCCGTCCACCGACCTATTAGGTGTGTATTTTTAACGGATTTTATAAAGGCCATCCACCGACATTTAGGCGTTGATTTTTAAAGAATTTTATAAAGGCCATACACCGACCTTTAGGCGTGGATTTTTAAAGAGTTTTATAAAGGTCATATACCTACATTTACGCGTGGATTGTTTAAGAATTTTATAAAGGTCATATACCTACATTTACGCGTGGATTTTTTAAGAATTTTATAAAGGCCATCTACCGACCTTTAGGTGTGGATTTTTAAAGAATTTTATAAAGGCCATCCACCGACATTTAGGCGTGGATTTTTAAAGAATTTTATAAAGGCCATCCACCGATATTTACGCGTGGATTTTTAAACAATTTTATAAAGGCCATCCACCGACCTTTGGGCGTTGATTTTTAAAGAATTTTATAAAGGCCATCCACCGACCTTTGGGTGTGGATTTTTAAAGAATTTTATAAATACCATCCACCGACCTTTAGGCATCGATTTTTTAAAAATTTTATAAAGGCCATCCACCGACTTTTAGGCGTGGATTTTTAAAGAATTTTATAAAGGCCATACACCGACTTTTAGGAGTGGATTTTTAAAGAATTTTATAAAGAACATCAACCGACCTTTAGGCGTGGATTTTTAAAGAATTTTATAAAGGCCATCTACCGACCTTTAGCCTTGGATTTTTAAAGAATTTTATAAAGGCCATCCACCGACCATTAAGCGTGGATTTTTAAGGAATTTTATATAAAAAGTGCGAGGGGTCTTCAACCATTAAAAGGAGAGGTCTTCGGTAAGAAGGCAGAGGGGCTTTTATAAGAATACCGACTTGTATAGGAAGACCAGTAGGCCTATTCCGTAACTTTTATCGATTAAAAAGTTGTTAAAATTGCTTTTGTTTTTGTAACAACTACAAAACAAACAAATGGAATTGTTGTAAAATAAACAATGAGCAAAGTTACTGAATAGGGGGGCTGTAGTGCGATTCTCTAACCCAGTTTTTGAGTTACAGAAAAAAATCGGTAAAATTAAAACGCAAAATTACGAATGAAAAGTTCAAAAAAAAGTTGACAACACTCTTGCTATCGGTATAACTTTACTACTGCTTTTTATTCGTCGCTAACTTACCGAAAAA
The DNA here is from genome assembly GCF_047663935.1 of Musca autumnalis. Taxonomy (NCBI): domain Eukaryota; kingdom Metazoa; phylum Arthropoda; class Insecta; order Diptera; family Muscidae; genus Musca; species Musca autumnalis. The sequence continues at coordinate 73,680,159 of NW_027411644.1, forward strand.
CATCGGTAAGTACCGAAATTATAAGCATTTTAATTTTACTGACAATTGTCCGTAACTCAAAAAATTAGTTAGAGAATCGCACTACAGGGTTTTCGATGAGAAGACTATTGGTCTTGTAGATAAATGCCTTCTGATCTTCTATAGGAAGAAGAACTGCTGGTCTTCCACGACAAGACCTACGGGTCTTCGATGAGAAGGCCTCATCGACTTCTTGGAGTAGTTAGCCTATACTTCTAAGAGAAGATCTGTTTTATGTTCCACTGTCCATAAAATTTTATTCTTCAAATTTATTATTTTCACATGCACGAAATAAGAGTCAGACCTAAAAAGGGAGAAAGGGCGTGAAAGTCGTGCAAACACCCGTCATAAGGTTTTGCTCGTTTTCAAACTTTTACATATTTCATTGATTTATGTCAATGATTTGTGTGATGCTGGTCGGTCGCTTTTTATCGATTTGCCTTGGGATTATGGACAATTTATTTGATATTTTTTTGTTTATTTCAAAACAGTCTATGGTTTTGTAGCAAATCTTTAATATTTGTATGTGTATATGTGAGATAACATACATGTTTATGAATAAATCATGACCATGCTGTACATTTTGTAATTTAAAAAAAAAACATATTCGAGAACTGAAAAATGGACGGAGGCAATAAATATTAATTGGAAACCATATGTAGTCAATTAGTTTTGTTTTTTATTTTTTGTAACTTTATGCGTATGGGTAATATTTGTTAATATTATTTTTTGTGTGTGTGACAACAATGATACGCCACCATAATTTTTTACTGGGGAATTAATATCAATCATACGCATGGCAGGCTTTAATATTAAAAATAAATAACATATTTACAGTATTAAAATTATATATTTATGATATGTGGATAGATTCACTTTATTCTCAATACCATTAAAATATAGTTTATTATAGTTAATTAATTGCTGCATGTGCAGTTATATTCACTTAAAAAATTATATATTAATTATCACAAAAATGTTCACTTCATTTCCTATTTTCAATGGAAATTTCACCTAGAATACATATTATTTTTTCGATTGCAATTCATTTCACTCTCGACCCAATAGAATATTGATTATGGTTTCATTTTTTCGTTTTTATATATCATGTGGTTTAATAACCATCATTATCAGGAAAATTCACAACCATTCATATATCCATAAGTTTGGCATTGGTTTGTTTAATAAATTGCAAATAATAGTGCCAAGGTTAAGTGCAAGTGCGCATAAAAACTGTTAATAACAGAGTATATCGGTTTTGTTTTTCATGGAAATTGTATTTTAATGAATCAACAATATATTTCCATAGAAATTGAAACACCACAAGTAGCCAATATACAATTTATCGTTAATATTTGAAGATAAAAAAAATATTTTTCATTTGCATATAATTCCTTTTCAAGGATGGATTCAAGGACCATAAAACATGCATTTCTGAATTCACGTTCGCAACAAAATCTCCTTTATTTACATCCTGTTGGTAATACTGATAGGCCGTCTGTTATAGCCTGGCTGAATAAGATTTTCTGTTGGACTTTTAGGCGTGGATTATTAAAGAATTTTCTAAACAACATTCACAGAACTTTAGGCGTGGATTTTTTAAGAATTTTCTAAACAACATTTACAGACCTTTAGGCGTGGATTTTTAAAGAATTTTCTAAACAACATTCACACAAGTTTAGGCGTGGATTTTTAAAGAATTTTCTAAACAACATTCACACAAATTTAGGCGCGGATTTTTAAAGAATTTTCTTAACAACATTCACACACCTTTAGGCGTGGATTTTTAAAGAATTTTCTAAACAACATTTACACACCTTTAGGCGTGGGTTTTTAAAGAATTTTCTAAACAACATTCACACACCTTTAGGCGTGGATTTTTAAAGAATTTTCTAAACAACATTCACACACCTTTAGGCGTGGATTTTTAAAGAATTTTCTTAACAACATTCACACACCTTTAGGCGTGGATTTTTAAAAAATTTGCTAATAAACATTCACAGACCTTTAGGCGTGGATTTTTAAAAAATTTGCTAATAAACATTCACAGACCTTTAGGCGTGGATTTTTAAAGAATTTTCTAAACTACATTCACACACCTTTAGGCGTAGATTTTTAAAGAAATTTCTAAACAACATTCACGACCTTTAAACGTGGATTTTTAAAGAGTTTTCTAAGCAACATTCACAGACCTTTAGCCGTGGATTTTTAAAGAATTTTCTAAACAACATGTACAGACCTTTTTGGGTGGATTTTTAAAGAATTTTCTAAACAACATGTACAGACCTTTTTGGGTGGATTTTTAAAGAATTTTCTAAACAACATGTACAGACCTTTTTGGGTGGATTTTTAAAGAATTATATAAAGGCCATCCACCCACCGACCTTTGGGTGTGGAAATTTAAAGAATTTTCTAAACAACATTCACAGACCTTAAGGCGTGGATTTTTAAAGAAATTTCTAAACAATATTCACAGGCCTTTAAACGTGGATTTTTAAAGAAATTTCTAAACAACATTCACAGGCCTTTAAACGTGGATTTTAAAGAAATTTCTAAACAACATTCACAGACCTTTAGGCGTGGATTTTTAAAGAAATTTCTAAACAACATTCACAGACCTTTAGGCGTGGATTTTTAAAGAAATTTCTAAACAACATTCACAGACCTTTAGGCGTGGATTTTTAAAGAAATTTCTAAACAACATTCACAGACCTTTAGGCGTGGATTTTTAAAGAAATTTCTAAACAACATTCACAGACCTTTAGGCGTGGATTTTTAAAGAAATTTCTAAACAACATTCACAGACCTTTAGGCGTGGATTTTTAAAGAAATTTCTAAACAACATTCACAGACCTTTAGGCGTGGATTTTTAAAGAAATTTCTAAACAACATTCACAGACCTTTAGGCGTGGATTTTTAAAGAAATTTCTAAACAACATTCACAGACCTTTAGGCGTGGATTTTTAAAGAAATTTCTAAACAACATTCACAGACCTTTAGGCGTGGATTTTTAAAGAAATTTCTAAACAACATTCACAGACCTTTAGGCGTGGATTTTTAAAGAAATTTCTAAACAACATTCACAGACCTTTAGGCGTGGATTTTTAAAGAAATTTCTAAACAACATTCACAGACCTTTAGGCGTGGATTTTTAAAGAAATTTCTAAACAACATTCACAGACCTTTAGGCGTGGATTTTTAAAGAAATTTCTAAACAACATTCACAGACCTTTAGGCGTGGATTTTTAAAGAAATTTCTAAACAACATTCACAGACCTTTAGGCGTGGATTTTTAAAGAAATTTCTAAACAACATTCACAGACCTTTAGGCGTGGATTTTTAAAGAAATTTCTAAACAAGAGTGCATTTTTAAAGATCAATGGATACCCCTGCGTATAACTAATACTAATGTCAGTATTAAGGGTGCGTATGATTTTATCAGGAGAACTTTACTAAACTCTAAAATACACAATCAGCAAAACAAATAACGCCTATTTTTTAATTCTCTTTAAAGAAACAAACAAGAAGAAGGCATCATGTGAAGCAATTTGTAAACAAAGACAGTTGGTGTTTTTTTTTTCTTTTTTGGGTGTTGTTTATCGCCTGTTCGCTTGTTATTTATGTACAATTAAGAAAAGGATAACAATTTGTAGCTCAATTTGTTTACTCAACTTTTTTCAGCAGATTTTATTTTTTTCTTGTTTTTGACAAATTAAGGAACTTTGAAATTGGACTAAACCTGTCACATATCCTTGAAATCTAAGATTCGTATTGTTGTAAATGTTCATATTAATTATTGCTGGGAATTTTCTTAAAAACAGGAACAAAATTTTACATTTTGAATTGTGTTAGGTTTGATATCCCATTCAAATAAACAAAAATATTTGATAGGCTAAAAATTACATTTAGAAGGACTCTTTGGTATAAGAGAAGGTTCAACCGTGACGTTTAAAGGGAATGGTATTTTTAACATGGGTCATTTTGAGCCAATAGTGCAGTTCTAAGTTAACGAGCTATTTTTTTTTAATTTCTCCACAATGCACATAGGTTTCAATCAGGAAATTATTGGCCAAAACCCTATTTTTGAAGTTTCGCAATTTTAACTTTTTTTGCACAGAATAATAAAAAACACCTCAAGTCATCTGAAAATAATTAGTTTTTGTAAATAACGTTAGTATTCGTTGATTGGCGCAGTACCAAAGTTGACACTTTTTTATGTAAAAATAAAACGGACTTTGTGCTGTAAAATATACAATTTTTGTTGTATTGCGTCGCTGCATAAATATACAGATGTGAGACCAAAGTTATTATGAATCGGGAAGCTGTTAATGAGTACTTTCATAATATTTACAAAAAGAACGATTAAATTTGTAAAATTAGCGTAATATAATCAATGTTTTTATATGTACTAAAAATTATTTTTTACGAATATTTTTAAATATACTTAAACTTTAAAAAAAATGTCCAAATATGTCCACCTCCAAATCGAATTTGAAAAAAAGAAGGGGGTCTGTACTAATAAATTCAGAAGTCAAATCGTGCTCAAATTTGCCACAGTTAAAATAGAGTGGATTTTTCTATTTTAAGATGGGAGAATTTTTTGTAAATACCTGTTGTGACTGTACGTAGTATCCAATTGAAATAGAACGGTAATACCTACATCTATCAGCCGATTTTTCTTAAAATTCATATTTAAGGGTTTCAGAGTGTAGAAAACAAGTAAGTGTAAGTTTTTTGAAAATAGGTCCATTTTTTGTCATAGCCCCCACATAAAAGTACCGTCCGATTTTGGATATTTTGTGAATTTTAGCTACACTTTATGACCGATTCGGCTGAAATTTGGTATTTCGACCTCTTGGAAGATATGAATCCTTCGTACAAAAAATTGTTAACATAGGTCAATGTTTTGGTTTAGACCCCACACAATGGGACCACCCTGTTCAACAAATTTTGGCAGTTTTTGGTCATTTTGGTCGATAAAACGTAAGAATTGCTGTTTGTACACATTTATTAAAAATAATAATTAATTTCAATACAAAATGGACGTTGAAATAGTTTTGGCCAGAAAATTTGGATTTGGGACCATTGTGCAATGGTGTGTACATAAAGCTGGTAAGCCTGTTCCAATTTTATTTTCAGCCTTTTCTCTTTTTCCCTTCCTTCAAAATTTTTTTTCTGACTGATAATCTCTTATTTTCCTTATTTGGCTTGATTTCTTTCCTTTAAACAGGGGTTTGGTATATCAAACAAGGGTTAGTCTTCTGCGCCCATTTTTAAGCCTTTTCCTTCGACTTTGTTTAGCCATGTGTTGTCGTCGGTGTTGTTCATATTTTAATTTTCATAATAAATAATGGCCTTTTTTGAAGCTCTGCAACATAATTTTTAGAAAGTGCAGACGATGCCCTAGAATTCTTTTGCGAGGCAAACTTGAGCCTTAAATCATTCTGTTGTAAAGTAAGAGCATCAACTTGTACATGCTTGCCAAGTTTTTGTTTGATTTTTTTTTTTTGTTATGCTTTTTTCTTGCCAAAGAAAATATATGCTTCTAATGTTTGTTGTTTTTTTTTCACTGCTCATGGCCTTTTTATACTTTAATTAATAAAATAAATGAGAATTGAGGATTAAGTTTTATGAGAGAGAAAAAAATCGTGTAGAATCATTTCATGTGCAGACACATTGAAACAAAAACAAAAAAGGTGGAACGTGGAGATAGCAAAAAAAAATCTGAAACTGAAACATTAACATGACTGCCACTGGATATGATGATGCTGAGGATTTTGACAAGCATAAAGAATTTGTTGCATGGAAAAAATGTTAGAAAAAAATTTGATTTGAAGAAGAAATTCGTTACACGTTTCAATGTAAAGGATTATTTTTTTTTTTATTACTGCAGAGGTTTCCAGTTTTTTCGTAGAAGTTTTTTCTTTTTCCTCATTATTTTCCATGATAATTAAGTGAAAATGATAAATGATTGTCAGCTGTCATGTGTTGCTGCAAAAGTTCTTTTCTTCACTCACTTATACACTTTCAATCTTCAAGTTTTTTTTTCATATTTTCTTGTGGGAATCTTCTCAGCCGTTATTTCAATGTTAGATATTTGTATTAAGTTACAATATTAATTAGCTTTCAACAATGAAAATAGAGAAATAAGTCAACAAATAAAACCAACATTTTTAAATTTGAACAAATTTAGAGTATTTTAGAAAACCTTTAGGAGGTCTGCGGATGTTTTTTATAAAATTCTTTAAAAATTCACGCCTAAACGTCTGTAGATGTTCTTTATAAAATTCTTTAAAATTGACGCCATAAGGTCTGCGGATATTGTTTATAAAATTCTTTAAAAATTCACGCCTAAAGGTCTGTGGATGTTGTTTAGAAAATTCTTTAAAAATCCACGCCTAAAGGTTCGTGGATGTTGTTTACAAAATTCTTTAAAAATCCATGTCTAAAGGCCTGGCGATGTTCCTTATAAAATTCCATGCCTAAAGGCTTTTTAATTTGACTTTAACTTGACATTAAAAATCAAATATCTAAATATTATCCCAAATAAACACATATTCACAACTTTACATAGTAATTAATTTCAAAGTAAATATTAACAAAAAATTAGACAAACAAATACATACACACATGGGTTTGAACAATGATGAGATATAATAATGTGAATAAATACAAATAAAGGATATCACTTAACCATCTAATATGACAAATATTTAAATAATTTTCGAAAAGGGGAAAATATTTGCATTATTTATCCGGCAAAATTAACATAATCAACACAACAACAACAACAAACGCATTAAAATATTATGGAATATTTTAAATTTTAATTAACAACAGCTGGGGGTCAGTTAGGCAATATTGTCCAAAGGCGAAAAGTAAGTGAACACATTTTTAGTTATGCAATTTAAAAGATTTATGAAGTCAGTAAGACATAAATATTGCCTTGATTTTTCTTAGTCACACACATCCTCACAAACAGAATTTCTTATTGTCCCCACAAATGAAATTTCTTATTATCCTAAAAACATATTTATTTACATATGTTATTGGTAAATTGTCATTCGAAATGAATATTTATGTTTAATTCCATCTTTATTGCCAAAAGCTACAATTATTTTTACAATGGGAAAAACATTCGCCTTTGGATATACATACATATTTAAGAAATATTACGAATAACAAATACATGTCAATTAAAACAATATCCCTGAGGATAAATCGCGTTTAAATGAAATATATGCTCAAGAATACATTCATATACCATATACATATGAATATACACACAATTATAAATATAATATAAATAATAATTTGGAGAAAACGGATATTAAAATGCACAATGAACACACACATGGATGTTAGCATTTACATCTGGATATATGTACATATGTACGTACATACTCGTATATAAATATACATATGAACATACATGTGTATTTGTCTTCATTGTAGCAGTTAAAATAAAATACGTTTATCACGTTACTGATATGGATGATATCATTTGTGTATATTTGTGTTCATTATTTGCTCCCATGAGATATTGATGAGAATGAAAATCCACCTTTTTTGATCTAATGGTTCTGGTCTGAAAAAATATTCTTTAAAAAATCCACGTATTGTGTGGGGTCTGAAAAAATATTCTTTAAAAAATCCACGTATTGTGTGGGGTCTAAAAAAAAGTTTTTTAAAAACCCAGCAAAATAAATTGTAAGTAGTGCAATGTAGACTAGTTCTTTCACGGCATGTTTTTATGCAGTTCAAACGGAGTCGTGAAAAAGGCACTCCATTCCTCACATTTTAACCGCATTTTGATGCAATCCAAAGAATCACATCCATTTGTCACATTTTAACAACATCCGGAGGCAGTTCAACGGAGTCGTGAAAAAGGCACTCCATTCACTACATTTTATTAGCAGTTGTTAGAGATCCCTACATGTACATAAATCAGTTTGTACATCTCTACAGGCAGCGCAATACATTTCCAAAAGGAGATAATCGTGTTAACATTTCCAAACATTTGTTAATTCAAAATAAATAATATTTAATTTGTGAACATTTTTCCGGTAACTCACGAGAAGAAAATTTCCCAATGGAGTGCTGTTGGAGTACATGTCGAAATTTTAACTGGTGATGGGAAGACAATATCAAACCCATTTAGCAAATGAAGCAAAAGCACTTAAGCTTGGATTAAATGAAAAGCGGGTGAAACACACATGTTTGCTATTAAATTCAATAGAGAATTTTCATAATTTGTGTTAATTTAATAATGTTATTAATATTTTTGTTTTACACAAATAATAAATGCATTTTATTTTGTTATTCAAAACACGTGCTCTGGACTGCCTCCTATTCTACCCCAAAGGGTCAGTTAAAATGCAATGCCAAAGGGTCAGTTAAAATGCAGTGCCAAAGGTTCAGTTAAAATGCAATGCCAAAGGGTCAGTTAAAATGCGATGCAATGGAGTGCCTCTTTCCGGGGTCAGTCCCTTGTAAAAATCATGAGTGAAAATGCATAATTTGATGCACTTCCAAATCACTTGTACATATCATTTAACTGCCTCTTTGGAGGCAAACTTTTCGCTGGGAAAATCCACGTATTGTGTGGGATCTGAAAAAATATTCTTTAAAAAATCCAAGTATTGTGTGGGGTCTGAAAAAAAATTCTTTAAAAAATCCACGTATTGTGTGGGGTCTGAAAAAATATTCTTTAAAAAATCCACGTTTTGTGTGGAGTCTGAAAAAATATTCTTTAAAAACTCCACGTTTTGTGTGGTCTGAAAAAGAATCCTTAAAAAAATTCACGTTTTGTGTGGGGGTTAAAAAAGAATCCTTAAAAAAATTCACGTTTTGTGTGGGGGTTGAAAAAATATATTCTTTAAAAATCCACGTATTGTGGTGGTTGAAAAAATATTCTTTAAAAAATCCACGTATTGTGTGGGGTCTGAAAAAATATTCTTTAAAAAATCCACGTTTTTTGTGTGGTCTGAAAAAATATTCTTTAAAAAATCCACGTATTGTGTGGGGTCTGAAAAAATATTCTTTAAAAAATCCACGTTTTGTGTGTGGTGCGAAAAACTATTCTTTAAAAAATCCACGTTTTTTGTGTGGTCTGAAAAAATATACTTTAAAAAATCCAGATTGTGTGGTGGTTGAAAAAATATATTCTTTAAAAATCCAGGTTTTGTGGTGGTTGAAAAAATATTCTTTAAAAAATCCACGTATTGTGTGGGGTCTGAAAAAATATTCTTTAAAAAATCCACGTTTTTTGTGTGGTCTGAAAAAATATTCTTTAAAAAATCCACGTATTATGTGTGGTCTGAAAAAATATTCTTTTAAAAATCCACGTTTTGTGTGTGGTTGAAAAAAATATTCTTTAAAAAACCACGTTTTGTGTGGGGTCTGAATAAAAAAAATTTCTTTAAAAAATCTCATTTTTGTGTGGTCTGAAAAAAATGTTAAAAAAATCCGCGTGTTGTGTGTGGTCTGAAAAAAAAAAATGTTAAAAAAATCCGCGTTTTGTGTGTGGTCTAAATAATTTTTTTTTTTTTTTTTTTTTAAATCCACGTTTTGTGGTGGTTGAAAAAAATATTCTTTAAAAAATCCACGTTTTGTGGTGGTTGAAAAAAATTTTGTTTAAAAAATCCGAAAAAACGTTCTTTAAAAAATCCACGTTTTGTGTGTGGTCTGAAAAAATATTGTTTAAAAAATCCGAAAAAAACATTCTTTAAAAAATCCACGTTTTGTGCGTGGTCTGAAAAAATATTCTTTCAAAAATCCACGTTTTGTGTGTGGCCGGAAAAAAATTTTCTTTAAAAAATCCACGTTTTGTGCGTGGTCTGAAAAAATATTCTTTAAAAAATCCACGTTTTGTGTGTGGTCTGAAAAAATATTCTTTAAAAAAAACCCTTTGAGTGGGTGGTCTGAAGAAATATTCTTTAAAAAATCCATGTTTTGTGTGTGGTCTGAAAAAATATTCTTTAAAAAATCCACTTTTTGTGTGTGGTCTGAAAAAATATTCTTTAAAAAAATCCACATTGTGTGGTGGTTGAAAAAATATATTCTTTAAAAATCCAGGTTTTGTGGTGGTTGAAAAAATATTCTTTAAAAAATCCACGTTTTTTCAAAAAATCTTTGTTTTGCGTGTGGTCTGAAAAAAAAATATTATTTAAAAAATCCACGTTTTGTGTGCTTTCTGAAAAAAAAATATTCTTTAAAAAATCCACGTTTTGTGTGTTTTCTGAAAAAATAGTCTCTAAAAAATCGACGTTTTGTGTGTGTTCTGAAAAAATATTCTTTAAAAAATACACGTTTTGTGGTCTGTAGAAAAACTATTTTTAAAAAAGTCCACGATTTGCGGTGGCTGAAAAAATATTCCTTAAAAATTAGTTTATTATATCCCGTGTCCTTATTTTATATTTTAAAATTCCTTGCAAATTTTTATGACTTAATAACAATCTTCCCAAAAGAAAATAAATATATCTCTGCCACAATGCCACAAATATTTACATTTTATTTAACAATCAAATCAATGACACATGGCAGATTTCCTTATAACTGATATATGAATGAAATGTGTTTATTTTGTAAACAAAAAAGAAACACAATTCCATGAAAACACTGAACATGTCATGTGGCTATCTTTTATTCAGATATGTTTGGCTTCTAATAAATTTTCGTGTTTGTTTTTTCAGACTTATAAAAAATTCAACAAAATAACATTTTGTTTTCCTTGTTAACTTCAAAATAAAGATTTCCACAAACAAAGAACAAAAATAAATAAATAAACAACAAAATACAATATGTGGTTATGTGTGCTACCTTTAGGTACCACACAGGACAAATTGTTGCTTTTATACAATTTTACCTTAACAAGTGGAAAAAACCCCTGACACACATGTTATGTTGCCTCCGCATATGCCCATTATCTTGATGACATTTGTGTAGGTGGGTACTGTCTCATGTTTTGTAAAGACAGGCAAAAAGAAAGAAACAATTTAGGAAAATTAAATTAATGTATTCGCATTTCATTTGTGCATAAACACACACACGCATGTTTGTACGACAAATATTTTTGTGTAGATAATGCCTTATATAAATATGTATTAAGTTGCCGCTGTGGTTGACAGCAATTGTTTATGTTTTTATGTCAGCATTGTTTCCATTTTACTGCTGATCCCCATTACGAAGGAGAGCAACATCCACTCGCCCTTGCTCTTAACGGCGGCTAACAGTTTCATGTAAAATATCTTCACTTGGCTTATTGTTTCACATGGTTACCCTATAAATTCTACGTGTTTCAAATTAAAACCACTTTAAATCCATGGCATTTGGAGCAGGGTTTCGGAGTCGGAGTCGGAGTCTACGAGTCGGAGTCGAGCAATTTTGCTGGAGTCGGAGTCGGAGTCTGAGTCGAAAAAAATAACTCGACTCCGACTCCGGGCAAATTTTTTTCCACGTTATAGAAATATAACATTAAATTTGGAACAAGAACATTTTTTTTTAAATCATTATTTATTTTAAAAGAAAGGTATAAGAAAATATTTTTGCAAATTATATATTATACTAAGTAAAATGACAATTCACAGGATATTTACTATCTTCTGAGATCGAATTAAGATTGGACCCTTAACTTCTTTCGTCAGATTTCTTACTGGTCTTCTCACAAAGGTCTACTGGTATTCTCATCTTGTTTTTAATGAGAAATCATCCTTGTCTTCTACTAAAGACACTGTGGTCTCTATGGGAAATCTTACTGAATACCCTGTGACACAAAATGAAAGTTAAGATCTGGGGGAGGACAATTCCTTTTGTGAATGATATCCCCAATTGAGAACCCCAAATGATCCCATAGGATTCATTATATACTCAATGAGGGCTTTAGATGGAGACATTCAAATAACGGGATCTGTCCGCCAGGAACAGATATAGTTGATGTGTATCCGAGTTTTCTACACAATTAATTGCATATACGAAATTCAATGAAATACATAATCATAAAGTTTTCATGAGAAAGGATCGGGTAAAAGTGATATAGGACAATGAAATGACATGACATTACAATGTCGATTTCTTGTCGTAGTGGACCGACCCTACATAAAATTTTTCTAGCAACATTTTTGTAGAATATTTTCATGTACGAAATCTCATCGTTTGCTAATTTTTCAGTTCCAAAAAAAACATCCATCTGCCTACGTGCTGAGTGGTGTACACAATATATCTCAAATATTTCAATAAAATTATCCACTACACCCACACCGAAATTCAAAATGTGAGCGCTGAATTTTAGTTTAAGGGGTGATCCCTGTTTGTAAATTTCAGAAAAAAGTAGAAAGTATAAATAGCATATAATATGTGGTCAAATTTTTAAAGTCGATCGGAACAATAATGCCTCAGAATAAGCGTTGGATGGGAACAATTTATTTTATTTTGTATGCAGCATATAAACTGGGTTTTTCTCGAAATCGGCCCCAAAAATATATGACAATTGGTTTATTAGTTTTCGAGATAGAGTGGGCACCGCAAAATGCTTTAATAAAAACAGGGTTTCGTAGACGGCCTCAAAACTTTGTAATATTTTTCTCTTTCAGATGAAGAAAACAATCTGCCAAAAAGATACGTACTTTTTCTCGAAAAACAATTATGAAAAATGGCTTTTATTGAGCTTTACAACTTGGGGTCTCCTTATAAGGCTAAGCACACTAAAATGTTGGCTTACATCCAGTTTGAAACTTAGTCGTGAATTGCTTATAGTTTTTATTGCATGTAGTCCTTACGATTTGTATTGCCCCATCATTTTCACATATCTTGAAAGCTTAAAGATTTTCTCACGCGAAAGAATTCCGCCCAGAATATACTAGTGCAACAAATGGAAAACCGACAAAAACTTTCGAACTTTGCTATATTTCAATGTAAGATTCTTCAGAAACAGTAATGAATATGTAAGGAAATTAGGACATTAGCCTATATAGGCCAAAATATAGGAATATATTAAAAATTTGTGCACATTTTATTCATTTTTAGTGATATAGGAATTCACTCTCGGAGTCGACCCGGAGTCTGAGTCGGAGTCGGAGCTTCCACGCTACCTATCTTTTAAGGCCAATATTTTTTGCCACGTCCAAAAACATTTCATTTCATCCAAATATATTTAATTTGTATAATATACAATCACAAGTCGCGTGTTCTGAAAGGGTAAACCTTGGCTTCAGCTATGTTAAATTTTCAAAAATATTGGTGATATATGCATATACAAAACTTACAAAACTATTCTATTTCTTTCTTTATTTTTATTATCATCATTTGTATATTGGTTTTTGTGATATTCATTTATTTATGTATGTATTATTTTCATAAATATTCAAATATTTGTACACCATTCAATGTGCAGCATATAATCGAAATTAAAACTAAAATATTTATCTAAATGAAAAGTGGAAAACAAAACTAGTTTATGTATGGCAGCTGTGACATTTTGACACTTGAGTTTATTTGTTTGTCATGTGGAAATTACAAATTTACATACTCTAAAGGTTTATTTTAAATGACTTTTTGTTTTGGACTTTTGCAGAGAGTTTTTTTTATTTCGTTTATCTCTATTCTCTATTGTTGTTTTACAGAAGGTAACCATCTTTTTGGGGAGATAATTTACACTTCATAAATGTAGCAATATAAAATGGAGAAATGGTCAGTAGAAATCCACACTTAGGGATGTAATATTCGTAGAAGACAATCACAAATAATTAGAACTGTAATATTATGTTAAATCTAAAAAAATATGATTAGTATTGTAACAAAAATTAACAAAGCACTATTAGTATATTGAAAACAAATTAAATATCCAGGGTTAAAACTTCAAAAAAATACTTTATAAAGCTATTTAAAAAAGTTTATTATTATAATTTTTTAATTTATTTATTATTATTATTATTTTTATTGTTATTATTATTATTATTATTATTATTATTATTATTATTATTATTATTATTATTATTATTATTTATTATTATTATTATTATTATTATTATTATTATTATTATTATTATTATTATTATTATTATTATTATTATTATTATTATTATTATTATTATTATTATTATTATTATTATTATTATTCTTTTAAAAAATAATAAAAATAAAAAAATTTAACATACATCAGGATATATTTTTAAAAAAATGTTCTATTAAAAACCTGGTTTTACATCTTCGATTGGAAACAAAAAGAATTATAATTATGAAAGAAGTGTTTTTTCGCTAGAAAGATATTTTTAAAATATTCGCCAATAAAAAAATTTAAAAAAAAAATCGCAACTAAAAATATTGTAGAAAAATATTTAAAAAAATCTCAATAAAAAACATCTAAAAATTATCTTCGCCTAAAAAGGCAAAATTTTTAAATAAAAACATCTACGTTTAGGAAAGTATTTGTAAAAAATCACGATTAAATAAAAAGTAAGTAATTTTTTTAAACAAAGTTTAGAAAAATATTTAAAAAAAAATCGCAATTAGAACATTGGTGGCGTCGTTTTTTACTGAGATGGCTGATACAATTTGTTTTTATACCCTACACCACTATGTGGGGAGGGTATTATAAGTTGGTTTTGGCCAAAAAGTTTGTAACGCATCGAATTAATGGTCGTAGACCCATACTTATATATACCAAAATGAATGTCTCGACGAGCTGAGTCGATCTGGCTATGTGTGTCCGTCCGTCAGTCCGTCCGTCCGTCCGTCTGTCCGTCTGTCCATCTAAACCTTGTAATCACGCTACAGGTCGCAATTTTGATCGGATCGTCACGAAATTTCGGATGTTGATGGGGGTCCCGGAGGGGAAGAAGCCTATTGATTTTGGTGATGGTCGGATAATATTTAGGGGTCGTAATGGGCAAAAAACTTATTTGGAGAAAAATACAACGTTTTTTTCCTAAGCGAATATCTCAGCTTCAATATGGGGTATACCAAAAGCAGAACCTGGCCATGAAAGTAGAAAATATCGCCTTTCTAATGATGTTACGTAGGTTGTCGTAGGTGGTCAAACAACGAAGATATCGCAAAAACCGCTAATAGAACACAACTTTTCATTTTTGCGATTTTAATAATAATGACGAATATCACAGCTTTGGTTCGGGACCTTCCAAAAGCAATGTCTGACAATGAAAGTAAAAAATCCCATCATTACAATGATGTAAAGCAGGTTGGCGTAGGTATCCAAATAACGGAGATATCGCAATAGTCGGTAATACATCCCATTTTTCCACTTTTTTGGAACTCACGCTACAGGTCGCAATTTTAATTGGATCGTCACGAAATTTTTGGTGTAATTGGCGGTCCCACAGAGGAAAAACACTTTTGATTTTTGATAATGGTCGGATATTATTCAGGGGTCGGATTGTGACAAAAAAAATTGGAAGAAGACCAACGTTTTATTTCAAAGTTAATATCTCCCTTCTGTAGAAGGTATATCGAAAGCAAAACCTGGCAAGGAGATATCGCAATAGTCGGTAATGCATCCCTTTTTCCATTTTTGTGCAATCACACTACGAAATTTTGATCGGATCCTCACGAAATTTTTGGGGGTTGATGGGGGTCTAACGGAGAAAGAAGCCTATTGATGGTTGGCATACATCCCACTTTTCCATTTTTTATTTGGGTTGTACTGTCGATGCGCTTAAATGTGTTTCAAAAAAATTGACCTGTGTTAATGAAGACATTCAGAGCAAAGGCGCTAAGCTATCCCAATTTTAATATTTTGAATTTTATTAGTCAAAAGCTTATGAACAGGGGTAGTGGTGTAGGGTATCACATAGTCGGCCCCGACCCGACTATAGCCTTGGCTCACTTGTTTTTCGATAACATAAAGCAAAAATTGTTATCGTAGTAAAAAGTAGTAGCTTCTTGCAGGTTCTGGAACAGAGCATATGTTAATGTACGTGGTCAGATAACAGAGTTACAGCCTAATATATACAGGTATCCCTCAGTTTTAATTAAGGGTAGTGTAACCTTAATCACTCTAGAGATATCCAAATTTAATTTTTAATCAGTAATTTAAATTCTGGGGGCATATTTGGACAACTTACGAAAACTAAACTTGAAAACCAACTCTTGACCTCTCACTTGATGCAAATTATATCAATGTAGCAGTTAAATAAAGGAATTACTGTCTAACATCACTGTGCGCCTGAACCAACTTTACATGGAAGGTGCTTACACCTGGGAAGTTTTTGCAGATACTGAAACTAAAATGTTCATAGATGAGAAAAATAAAAAAACCGAAAACAGCGACAAAGGGATTTTTAAATAAATCGTGGTCAAAGTTAACATTTTTAGGGTTTTTTAGGTTTTCACGATTTTGCATTGGAGCCGCAAGTCCTATTGAAATTGGACTAAAGAAAATGTTGTAGCAGGAAAATTCTCTAAAACATGTTCTTTAGTCCCACTTCAATAGGACATGCGATTTCCAAGCAAAATCCTGAAAACATAAAAAAATCGTCAAAATGTGACTTTTGGCCGCGATTTATTTCAAAATCCCTTCGTCGATTTTTTTGGTTTTTTATTTTTCTCAACTATAAACATTGTAGAATCAGGATCTGCAAAAACTTCCCACGTGTAAGCATCTTCCACTTAAAGTTAGTTAAGGCGCACCGTGTATAACACTGCTTTGTAAGGAGGCGATACAATCAGTTTTTATACCCTAAACCACTATGTGGGGAGGGTATTATAAGTTGGTTTTGGCCAAAAAGTTTGTAACGCATCGAAATAATGGTCGTAGACCCATACTTATGTATACCAAAATGAATGTCTCGACGAGCTGAGTCGATCGGGCTATGTGTGTCCGTCCGTCAGTCCGTCCGTCCGTCCGTCTGTCCGTCTGTCCGTCTGTCCATCTAAACCTTGTAATCACGCTACAGGTCGCAATTTTGATCGGATCGTCACGAAATTTTGGATGTTGATAGGGGTCCCGGAGGGGAAGAAGCCTATTGATTTTGGTGATGGTCGGATAATATTTAGGGGTCGGAATGGGCAAAAAACTTATGTTGATAAAAAGACAATGTTTTTTTCCAAAGCGAATATCTCAGCTTCTATACGGGGTATACCAAAAGCAAAACCTGAAGTAGAAAATATCACCTTTCTAATGATGTAAAGTAGGTTCTCGTAGGTGATCAAACAACGAAGATATCACAATAGTCGCAAATAAAACCCAAATTTTCATTTTTGCGATTTTAATTATAATGACGAATATAACAGCTTTGGTTGGGGACTTTCCAAAAGCAAAGCTTGGCTATGAAAGTAGAAGATCCCATCTTTACAATGATGTAAACTAGGTCGGCGTAGGTGACCAAATAACGGAGATATCTCAATAATACATCCCATTTTTCCACTTTTTTGGAAATCACGCTACAGGTCGCAATTTTGATCGGATCGTCACGAAATTTTGAGGGTTAATGGGGGTCACACAGATGAAGAAGCCTATTGATTTTGGTGCTGGTCGGATAATATTTAGGGATCGTAATGGGCAAACAACTTATTTGGAGAAAAAGACAACGTTTTTTTTCCTAAGCGAACATCTCAGCTTCAATATGGGCTATACCAAAAGCAGAGCCTGGCCATGGAAGTAGAAAATATCGCCTTTCTAATGATGTAAAGTAGGTTCTCGTAGGTGATCAAACAACGAATATATCGCAATAGCCGCCAATAGAACCCAACTTTTTATTTTTGCGATTTTAATAATAATGACGAATATCACAGCTTCGGTTGGGGATCTTCCAAAAACAAAGTCTGACTATGAAAGTAGAAAATCCCATCTTTACAGTGATACAAAGTAGGTTGGCGTAGGTGGCCACATAACGGAGATATCACAATAGTCGGCAATACACCCCATTTTTTCTTTTTTTTTTGTAATCACGCTACAGGTCGCAATTTTGATCGGATCGTCACGAAATTTTAAGGGCTAATGGGGATCCTACAGAGAAAAAAGCCTATTGATTTTGGTGATGGTCGGATAATATTAAGGGGTCGGAATGGGCAAAAAACTTATTTGGAGAAAAAGTCAACCTTTTATTTCAAAGCGAATATCTCCGCTTCTAAAAGGGGTATATCAAAAGCAAAACTACTAATGAAAGTAGAAAATATCATCTTTGCAACGATGTTACGTAGGTTGTCGTAGGTGGTCAAACAATGAAGATATCGCAAAAGCCGCTAATAGAACACAACTTTTCATTTTTGCGATTTTAATAATAATGACGAATATCACAGCTTTGGTTCGGGACCTTCCAAAAGCAAAGTCTGACAATGAAAGTAAAAAATCCCATCATTACAATGATGTAAAGCAGGTTGGCGTAGGTATCCAAATAACGGAGATATCGCAATAGTCGGTAATACATCCCATTTTTCCACTTTTTTGGAAATCGCGCTACAGGTCGCAATTTTAATTGGATCGTCACGAAATTTTGGGTGTTATTGGGGGTCCCACAGAGGAAAAAACCTTTTGATTTTTGATAATGGTTGAAAAAAATACCAACGTTTTATTTCAAAGTTAATATCTCCCTTCTGTAGGAGGTATATCGAAAGCAAAACCTGGCAAGGAAAGTAGAAAATATCAACTTTACAACGATGTGAAGTAGGTTGTCATAGGTGGTCAAACAACAGAGATATCGCAATAGTCGGTAATGCATCCCTTTTTCCATTTTTGTGCAATCACACTACGAAATTTTGATCGGATCCTCACGAAATTTTGGGGGTTGATGGGGGTCTAACAGAGAAAAAAGCCTATTGATGGTTGGCATACATCCCACTTTTCCATTTTTTATTTGGGTTGTACTGTCGATGCACTTAAATGCGTTTCAACAAAATTGACCTGTGTTAATGAAGACATTCAGAGCAAAGGCGCTAAGCTTTCCCAATTTTAATATTTTGAATTTTATTAGTCAAAAGCTTATGAACAGGGGTAGTGGTGTAGGGTATCACATAGTCGGCCCCGACCCGACTATAGCCTTTGCTGACTTGTTTTTTTTCTTTCCATGTTTTTCTTTATTTATATTTCAAAAGCCCCAGCGCCAATAGGCTTTGAAGGGGCAATACTGACAACCATCGTTATAATATTTTTACTTTACAATATCTTAAAAATATATATTTTTAATGAATGAAATATATAGTGTTTTAACAAAATTTACGCCAGAAGTGTGTCTACGTTGGATAGCAGGTATTTTTTTAATTTATCTTTAAACGACGAGATTGTTTGTGTGTTTCTTAAAACCAACGGCAATTTATTAAATTCGCTTGGTCCAGCAAACCCAATTTTTTGCTTTGTAATTTCAAACCGGCACATAGCAGTATGTAGCAATCAAGATTGCCGCGTATTTCTTCCAGCCCTCTCAAAGATTCCGCTGAAATTTATAGATCTGGATCCCCTCGTTCTTATCGATTTAAAAACATATGATAGTACGTGTTGCAAGTATAAGCCTCGTAGTGGCAATATGCTTTTGACAACATCCTTGTAAAGTCTTGACGGGGTTTTGAAGTTTTCATGATACCTTTGATTAGAAGTATTGTAATACCTCGATCTCTTTCATTGATCGAATCGGATAAAGTCACCAAAAGCTATTTCTAAACGCATTTGTTTTTTTTTCTTTCTTAATATAAATTTGTAATTTTTTGAAGAAATATGTATGTATATGTAGCCAAAATGGTTCATCTGTCCATTACGAAATAATTAAAATAATATATAACGTGTCGCAAGCATACATATATACATATATTCCCACAACATCCCCGAAAGAAAAAGGGAGACTTCGCAATAATATAAATAAATTGCGCGGAAAAACTAATGCCCCGGGGAAGTTTTGTAGGGTATCACATGGTCGGCCCCGTCCGACTAGTGACCTCTTTTACGTGTTTTAATTTGTTTTGTCGAACAAAACAAAAAATAATTGTCCCCATTTAGAGAATTTCACAGTTATAAATATCGTTAAAAGGGGTTTACAATGAGCTTACACAGTTAAACACACGTTAAAAGTCAAGTACATCCGCCTAAGCCTTTCTCTACATTGATGTCAACCCAGCATATGTGTGCGTAACAGTGTCTAAACTAAATTAAATGTGTGTATGTTGGTATATCTGTGTGGCATATGCGTGTGTATAGTATATTTCTTCATGACTCTGCACAGGTACAACGTTGTCACCTACACAAATAGAGCCGTCATGTTCACATGAGTATTACAAGTATGTACACAATCGCATATCTAACTACGCAGATGGATGGATACATACATACATACATTTAGGTATGTGATTTCATACAGTATAAGTGTATAGGTAAACATAGTCAATGACACATTAATATACAAACACACACACACACATGTACAAATTCACCCATACATTAATGTAATGTATCTAATCTTTTACGTGGTACATGTTTTCCAATGCTACTACAACAATTCTGTTCAAACAAAATACAAAGATCCTCTACCCACTCCTCCCCCCTCCCACCTTTGAAAGCATAATGTGGAGATAAGTTAAATGTGTTTACTGAACCAACAACACAACTACAAACATATACTCGAATGTATGTTGTTGTGTACTTGTACGCATAAATGTGCGTGTCTCTACGCAAGTATTTGCCAGACCATGACCCTTATAGCGATTTTTGGTTTGTTGGCGCCCCCACACACAATGGCGCGACGTCAAACATCACTGCTCCGTGTAAATGTGTGTTGTGGGCAATCATCATCATCAGCAACGGCATAATGTTAACTCGTATCACTGAACTTTAATGCCGTAGTGTACGGATATTTGATGTCCTGTCGTAGTTAGACATTCAACACCGCCACCACACCTAACACCGCACCCACCTTTGCTTTTTAACTAAATCACCATTTTAGTAGAAACGTGTTTATTTTCATATCTTTAGGCTTTATTACTTGCACACACACAAATAGAGGAATGCTTCAATGGCGTTCCACTTATTTCGAGCTGTTTGCATTAAAATTGTATTATAGAATCGACGACATACGTGAGATAATATTATCGCATATTAAATACTCCATTGAGGGCGTTGGTTGTATTATTCCAAATGCTAATCTCCTTCACATTAGCCGATTAAAGGTTATAGCGATGGTGCCAAAAGCTCAAGGGGTAATAGAAAACATCCTGTGCGGAATGGAGTTTAAATGTGGTCGGTTGCAGCGCAGTATCAGTTTATTGCTGTGTAATGGTATTACCGAAATATTGAAGTAAAAGACGTTACCAGCAATGGGGTTTTTAGAGGAGGGAAATTCTGTGGTCGTTTAATTATTTCCACGAAATGGTCATCATTGGTAGGCCACAGGGCATCACTTGATGGGGCATCGATCCTTTGTGACAGAAAGGGTCCTTCTATTGACCCTTTAAAAAAGTGTGCTTCTATATAGAGCCTTTCTGAAAGATCCTGAACCTGAAAGAAAGGATGCTTCTATAGACCCTTACCCTGAATGAAGGGATGCTTCTTTAGACCCTGACCCGAAAGAAGTGGTGCTTCTATATAAACCTTTTCTCAAAGACAGGGTGCTTCTATTGACTCTTTCTCAAAGAAAGGGTGTCTCTATGTAGCTTTTCCTAAAGAAAGTGTGCCTCTATTGATTCTTTCTCAAAGAAAGGGTGCACCTATGGAGCCTTTCTCAAGAAAGGTTGCACCTATGGAGCCTATCTCAAAGAAAGGGTGCATCTATGGAGCCTTTTTCAAAGAAAGTGTGCATCTAAGGAGCCTTTCTCAAAGAAAGGGTGCTTCTATTGACTATTTCTCGAAGAAAGGGTGTTTTTATTTACTCTTTTTGAAAGAAAGGTTGCATCTATTGACACTTTCTCAGAGAAAGGGTGCTTCTGTTTACTCTTTCTCAAAGAAAGGGTGCTTCTATTGACTCTTTCTCAAAAAAAGGGTGCTTTTATTAACACTTTTTCAAAGAAAGGGTGCTTCTATTGGTTTTTTTTTTTTTCAAAAAAAGGGTGCTTTTATTAACACTTTTTCAAAGAAAGGGTGCTTCTATTGTTTTTTTTTTCAAAGAAAGGGTGCTTCTATTGTTTTTTTTTCAAAGAAAGGGTGCTTCTATTGACTCTCTCAATGAAAGGGTGCTTCTATTGACTCTCTCAATGAAAGTGTGCTTCTATTGACTCTCTCAATGAAAGGGTGCTTCTATTGACTGTTTCTCAAAGAAAGGGAGCTTCTCTTGACTCTTTTTTAAAGAAAGGTTGCCTCTATTGACCCTGTTTCAAAGAAAGGGTACTTCCATTGACTCTTTCCCAATGAAAGGGTGCTTTTATTGACTCTTTCTCAATCAAAGAAAGGGTGATTCTGTTGAATTTTTCAAAGAGAAAGGGTGCTTCTATTGACTCTTTTTCAAAGAGAAAGGGTGCTTCTATTGACTCTTTCAAAAAGAAAGATTGCTTCTATTGACTCTTTCAAAAATAAAGGTTGCTTCTTTTGACTCTTTCTCAATAATGGGTGTTTCTGTTGACACTTTCTCAAAGAACGGGTGCATCTATGAAGCCTTTCTCACAGAAATGGTGCTTCTATTGACTCTTTCTCAAAGAAAGCGTGCTTCTATTGACTCTTTCTTAAAGATAGGATGCTTGTATTGACTCTTTCTCAAAGAAAGGGTGCTTCTATTGACTCTTTCACGAAAAAAGGGTGCTTCTATTGACTCTTTCTCAAAGAAAAGGTGCTTATATTGACTGTTTTCAAAGAAAGTGTGTTCTGTTGGCTCTTTCTCAAAGAAAGGGTGCTACTATTCGCTCTTTCTCAAAGAAAGGGTATTTCTATTGACTCTTTCTCAAAGAAAGGGTGCTTCTGTTGACTCTTTCTCAAAGAAAAAATGCTTGTATTGACTCTTTCTCAAAGAAAATGTGATTCTATTGATTCTTTCAAAAAAAGGGTGCGTCTATTGACTCTTTCTCAAAGAAAGGGTGCTTCTATTGACTCTTTCTCAAAACAAGAGTGCTTCTATTGACTCTTTCTGATAAAAAGGGTGCTTCTATTTACTCTTTCTCAAAGAAATGGGGCTTCTAATGACTCTTTCTTAAAGAAAATGTGCTTCTATTGATCCTTTCACAAAAAAAGGGTGCGTCTTGACTCTTTCTCAACGAAAGGGTGCTTCTATTGACTCTTTCTCAAAACAAGAGTGCTTCTATTGACTCTTTCTTAAAGAAAGGTTGCTTCTATTGACTCTTTCTCAAAGAACGGGTGCTTCTATTGACTCTTTCTCAAAGACTTTATCAAAGAAAGGGTACTTCTATTGATTCTTCTCAAAGAAAGGGCGATTCTACTGATTTTTATCAAAGAAAGGGTGCATATACTGACACTTTCTCAAAAAAAGGGTGCTTGTATTACCCCTTTCTCAAAGAAAGGGTGTTGCTATTGACTCTTTCTCAAAGAAAGTGTGCTTCTATTTATTCTTTCTCAAAGAAGGGATGCTTCTATCTACTCATTCTCAAAGAAAGGGTGCTTTTATTGACTCTTTCTCAAAGAAAGAGTGCTCCTATTGACTCTTTTTTAAAATAACGGTGCTGCTACTGACCCTTCTTAAAGAAAGGGTTCTTCTGTTGACTCTTTCTTAATGAAAGTGTGCTTCTATTGACTCTTTCTCAAAGAAAGGATGTTTCTATTGACTCTTTCTCAAAGAAAAGGTTCTTCTATTGACTCTTTATCAAAGAAAGTGTGCTTCTATTGACTCTTTCTCAAAGACAGGGTGCTTCTATTGACTCTTTCTCAAAGACAGGGTGCTTCTATTGACTCTTTCTCAAAGACAGGGTGCTTCTATTTACCCTTTCTCAAAGAAAGGGTGCTTCTATTTACCCTTTCTCAAAGAAAGGGTGATTCTATTTACCCTTTCAAAAAGAAAGGGTGATTCTATTTACCCTTTCTCAAAGAAAGGGTGATTCTATTTACCCTTTCTCAAAGAAAGGGTGATTATATTTACCCTTTCTCAAAGAAAGGGTGATTCTATTTACCCTTTCTCAAAGAAAGGGTGATTCTATTTACCCTTTCTCAAAGAAAGGGTGATTCTATTTACCCTTTCTCAAAGAAAGGGTGATTCTATTTACCCTTTCTCAAAGAAAGGGTGATTCTATTTACCCTTTCTCAAAGAAAGGGTGATTATATTTACCCTTTCTCAAAGAAAGGGTGATTCTATTTACCCTTTCTCAAAGAAAGGGTGATTCTATTTACCCTTTCAAAAAGAAAGGGTGATTCTATTTACCCTTTCTCAAAGAAAGGGTGATTCTATTTACCCTTTCTCAAAGAAAGGGTGATTCTATTTACCCTTTCTCAAAGAAAGGGTGATTCTATTTACCCTTTCTCAAAGAAAGGGTGATTCTATTTACCCTTTCTCAAAGAAAAGGTGTATCTTTGGAGCCTTTCGCAAACAAATGGTGCTTCTACTGACTCTTTCTGAAAAAAGGGTGCTTCTATTGACTCGTTCTCAAAGAAAGGGTGCTTCCATTGACTCTTTTTCAAGGAACGGGTGCTTCTATTTACGTTTTCTCAAAGAAAGGGCGCTTCTATTGACTCTTTCTCAAAGAAAGGGTGCTTTTATTTACTCTTTCTCAAAGAAAGGATGTTTCTATTGACTCTTTCTCAAAGAAAGGGAGCTTCTATTGACTCTTTCTCAAAGAAAGGGTGCTTCTATTGACTTTTCCTCAAAGAAAAGGTGCTCCTATTGACTCTTCTTCAAAGAAACGATGCTTCTATTGACTCTTTCCCAAAGAAAGGGTGCTTCTATTGACTCTTTCCCAAAGAAAGGGTGCGTCTATTGATTCTTTCTCAAAGAAAGGGTACTACTATTGACTCTTTTTCAATGAAAGGGTGCTACTATTGACTATTTCAAAAAGAAAAGATGCATCTATGAAGCCTTTCTAAAAGAAAGAGTGCATCCATTGAGCCTTCCTTTCCTTTCAGGGTGTCTATAAAGACTCCCCTATTGTTTCTGGAAGATTTGCTTTAAATGGATGCTTTTGTTTGGTTTAGATTAATCCATTTCCTCGCCTTTAAAATATTCCAAATAGAATGGGGTTTGACGTATGATGATATACATCAGCACTCATACCCCACATCTTCCCCCATGGAAAGAAAATATCTTATTATGTAATTTTAATGGCTCGGCTATAACACTGCTTTAAATTTCCCTCACTACCCTCATAATTCTCTCCAGACAGGTCATAATTTTTGATAACAACATTATAATCTTATACAAAAAGAGCAGATAATTTACAGTTCATTTTATATTTTATGGTGGTGTTAGTTTAAATGATATATATTTGGTCTCATTCCTTCTTACTGGGTCCCAGTTCATAGTGATGTCTGTCTATGTTAGTGTGTGCGTATATGTGGGTTTTTAATTATGTATTAGATCGTTATTTGTCGTAATTTCTTAATTATGGTCACAATACATATACAAATAAAGGGAACTATTGTCCCTTAACCATGTTAAAGCAACGGGATATTGAATCAAAAACAAAAAATTATGAAAATTCATTTAAATTTCTCAACAAAAGTTCAAACACATGTTTGACAAAAATCATAAAATGTACCGACCAAAATGTTCTAAACAGGCATAGGCACAAACGTAAATGTTTACAACATATTTGGGGAGGGTGGTGTGGATGTTGGTCCCAGCGATTGATGTGTAGACAAAGGCAGCACTACGCATGGGAAATCATAAAATTGTTGAATTGCTGGGAACAAACATGGGATGAGTTAGGAGTAGTGGGATGAATGAATGTATGGCTTGGGTGGGCTTGTGAAAATGTGTCTGTAGGTATGCGGTTATGTATGTGTTCGGAATTTTTATTGTTTACAATGAGCTTTGGTGTCTGTGTATGTCTATGAGAGGATGTAGTATAATACTATGAATGTGTATGTGATGTGTATGTTGGTCTGTTTGTTGATTTATATTACCAAAAATTATAACGAAGCCTAGACTTGTATGTGAAGGGTTATAAAACGGGAAATATGAAAAAGCCCTAATTAGATTTAAAGATTCCTTATCTATAGAAACATCCAAATATGTTGTCCATGAAGACGCCCTTCCGCTCGACTATAAAAAAAATATTCTCTATAACGAATTGTTCTATGAGACAAAAAATATGAGTTCTCACAAAACGGTATTTTTATAATGATTTTTCTCAATTACATGGTAATTCTTCGTCCCCGTCATCTACGTTGGAGAGAAGTTTGAAAGTACTTATTTCAATGACGTCATCATTCCATGATAACTTACACACTTCTTAGGCGTATGATAAATATTAAATGAGCTTATTAACATTACTCATACGCTCTCCCTTAAAGTCCCATTATATACATGAAGACTTTATTACTGATATAAAGAGGCAATAATAAAATAACTTTTAACATTTAACATCCTTATCATGTTTAACATGAATTTTCCTTCCTCAAAAATGGAAAACAGAAAAAAATCAGTTACATTAAATTTCTTAGCCTAGGGAGCGTATGATGATTATTAAATTTTTACCAAATGTGTCCATTAATCATACGGCCAAGAAGAGAAAACACAAACAAAATGAAACACATTTTTTATGCTTCTTTTGTTTTCTTTTGTTGCTGTTACTTGGCTATTAAAAATTAACTTCAATACCTAGTTCTGTAATGCCATAGCAAAGAACAATCATTCTCTTTTATTAGATTCTTAGAATTTATATTCCCTGTTGACATTTTCTTCGTCTTACGCCTTCTTCTACTCCTGTTGTGAAAAAGGAAAAAAACTGACATTGTTTACCAACTTCTTAAGTAGTAGAAAATTTGCATTGTTTTCTGAAGAGAGGTTTTTCATTTCACTTTTGTTGCTTTCTGTTGCCAAGATAATGACATTTTCTATCGAAAATACTTTTCTCATTTTCTTTTTTTTTTTTTTTTTTTTTGTTTGCTACTTTTAGTTGAAGCATTTAACGATGAAAAATTCTTCTTGTTATCTGTTGCAATATTCTATTGTTTTTACTAAGCATTTTTTTAAAAAGTCTTATTAACGGGTGAGAGAGAGAAAGGGGAATGCAGCCAGAGAGATGGTTGTCTCTGTGTTTTGTGGCAACAACTCTTTAATGGTATAATTAAATCATAAAATAAGATAAACAAGTTAGAATATACATATATGTCTGGGGTATGCTATCATATAAAAAAGGGCAAAGGAAAATATTTACAGAAGAAAAGCAAATAGATGTGTTAGTAATAAGTGTAATAAAGGGGACCTATTAAAGGATCTGGTGTAGCATATAAGTGAGCTGAAGGGAGTTTTAGAGAAGACCTAAACGGGTCCACCTGAAGGCAGTGTTTATAGACAGGCGAAAGGGTGTCGTTAAAGGTGAGCTGCAAAAATTCTTTATAGACGCCCCGAATGCAGATTTTATGTGCAAGCTGAAATGAGGTTTCCTATGTTGGAATTTTGGGTTCCAAATAATTAGAAATATATAATTAGTCTGTCGATCCTGCAAAACACGTGTCGATCCTGCAAAATGTGGTCTTTAGAGTGATTTGGTGAAAACTCGCCTTTGGTCCCATACAAATTCGCCTTTGACTCTTTCTCAAAGAAAGGTTTCTTCTATTGACTCTTTCTCAAAAAGGGGCGTTTCTATTGCCTCTTCTTCAAGGAAATGGTGCTTCTATTAGCCCTTTCTCAAAGAAAGTGTGCTTCTTTTGACTCTTTCTCAAAGAAAGAGTGCTTTTATTGACTTCTTCTCAAAGAAAGGTGCTTCTATTGACTCTTTCCCAAAGAAAAGGTGATTCTATTGACTATTTATCAAAGAAAGGGTGCTTCTGTTGACTCTTTCTCAAAGAGGAGGTCCTTCTATTGACTCTTACTCAAAGAAAGGGTGCTTCTATTGACTCTTTCTTAAAGAAAGGTTGCTCCTATTGACTCTTTCTCAAAGAAAGGGTGCTTCTGTTGACTCTTTCTCAAAGAAAAAGTTCTTCTATTGACTCTTTCCCAAAGAAAAGGTGCTTTTATTGACTCTTTCTCAAAGAAAGGGTGCTTCTGAAAAATTCGCCTTTGGTCCCTTACAAATTCGCCTTTGGTCCCATACAAATTCGCCTTTGGCACCATACAAATTTTAAAGAAATCGCTCTACAGACCACATTTATTGTCCAATCGATTGCACGTGTAAACATCCGATCGATTTTTCCCTTTGAGTTAAAACCAGCCTAATGTGCACATGTAACAAATGTAAATGTCGTCCATGGAAAAATATGTTTAATAATATTCTTTAAAAATTCACGCTTATAAGTCTGTCGTCTGTGGAAAAAATATTCTTAAAAATCCACAGGCTTAGTCCTTGGAAAATATTTTTAAAAATCCACAGACCTTGACCGTTGAAAAATATTCTTAAAAATCCACAGGCATAGTCCTTGGAAAAAAATTTTTTTAAAATCCACAGACCTTGACCGTGGAAAAAATTTTCTTAAAAATCCACAGGCTTAGTCCTTGGAAAAATATTTTTAACAATCCACAGGCTTAGTCCTTGGAAAAAATATTTTTAACAATCCACAGACCTTGACCGTGGAAAAAATATTCTTAATTATCCACGCTTATGGGTATGTTGTCTGTGGAAAAAATATTCTTAAACATCCACGCTTATGGGTATGTTGTCTGCGGAAAAAATATTCTTAAAAATCCACGTTTATGGGTCTGTTGTCTGTGGAAAAAATATTATTAAAAATCCGCGCTTATGGGTCTGTCGTCTGTGGAAAAAATATTCTTAAAAATAAATCTACGGAAGAAATATTCTTAAAAATCCACGCTTATGGGTCTGCTGTTTGTGGAAAAAATATTCTTAAAAATCCACGCTTATGGGTCTGCTGTCTGTGGAAAAAATATTCTTAAAAATCCACGCTTATGGGTCTGCTGTCTGTGGAAAAAATATTCTTAAAAATCCACGCTTATGGGTCTGCTGTCTGTGGAAAAAATATTCTTAAAAATAAATCTACGGAAGAAATATTCTTAAAAATCCACGCTTATGGGTCTGCTGTCTGTGGAAAAAATGTTCCTAAAAATCCACGCTTATGGGTCTGTTGTCTGTGGAAAAAATATTCCTAAAAATCCACGCTTATGGATCTGTTGTCTGCGGAAGAAATATTCTTAAAAATCCACGCTTATGGGTCTTTTGATTGTGGCAAAAATATTCCTAAAAAATCACGCTTATGGGTCTGTTGTCTGTGGAAAAAATGTTCCTAAAAATCCACGCTTATGGGTCTGTTGTCTGTGGAAAAAATATTCTTAAAAATCCACGCTTATGGGTCTGTTGTCTGTGGAAAAATATTCTTAAAAATCCACGTTTATGGATCTGTTGTCTGCGGAAGAAATATTCTTAAAAATCCACGCTTATGGGTCTGTTGTCTGTGGAAAAATATTCTTAAAAATCCACGCGTATGGATCTGTTGTCTGCGGAAGAAATATTCTTAACAATCCAAGCTTATAAGTATGTTTTCTGCGGAAGAAATATTCTTATTTGTCTGTGGACAAAATATTTTTAAAAATCCACGCCTCTGGGTCTGTTGTCTGCGGAAGAAATATTCTTAAAAATCTACGATTATGGGTCTGTTATCCGTTCAAAAAAAATATCCTACAAAAATCCAAGCTCAGAGGTCTGTTGTCTGTGAAAAAATCTGATTCTGAAAAATCCATCCGATTCGAAAATGTTCATTGGTAGTCTAATGATGCGCCGATTTCTTAAGTCCACATTTCAAAATATTATTTAAAACTCAATGTTTGTTGGTCAATAGTTTTATTAAAAAAAATCCACGTTTAACTTTATTTGCCTCATAATATTTGAAAAACTTGGCTATTTATCTTTTCCTTAACATTTAAATTCTATAAATTTAAAAATCGTTTTTCAATATCCATCCATATCCATTTCAACAGCCAACTCACTCAAACGCCCTAATCTATATTTCCACTTCACTTTCTGTCATTTTATGAATTCATGCAAATCCGAAGGACAAGATAATGAAAGTTTTGTGACATTTTCGGTCCAAAATGGTGGGGAAAAAATTGTAATTGGGAGGATAGGAACGAAATTCAAATGTAAAACCAACAAACAAACAAAAAAAGAGTAACCCACAAAAACCCACAGAAAAGAATAGAAAGTGGAGATGAGGGCAGCAGAGAGAGAGATAGCACTGGGGACATTGAAGGATATTGAATGTTTATAATTGAAATTTATCAACAACTGTCAGACACTATAGCACATTTAACATTTGTTATGGTATGGAAATAACAACAACACCAAGAACAATAACCATGGTAAATATGGAAATAAAAAAGAGATATAAGGACTTAAAAAACCGGAGACAAATCGAATGACATTCAGTTACGCCAAGTAAACATGTTGTGGATCCAAATGAAAACAGACAACAAGGAAAAAACGGGTTTTTTTGTTGTTCTGTTTTGAATGAATGCAATGAATGAAATCAGCTCTCCACAAAAATAACAGGGGAATGAAAGAAGAAATTCATGTGTCAGAAGGGCAATGACGAAAGGATGTGCTGCAAACAAAGACAAACAAAACATGAAATAAAAAAACAGAAAATATAAACTTTTTCTTTTGGTGGACTATTTGCAGGTTTTTTCATATTTAGTTAGAAAAAAGGAATGGATAACCTTGTTTTGGGTTTGTTCATTTTCCGCACCATTTGAGATCAATATTTTACGAAGGCCCAAATCAGTTTATTTGCTTGTAGCTCAGTATTCAATTTTGGGATTATCAGTTGCGTTGTTACCAATCTTTCCACTTGTTTTATTTTTAAAACTTGGTAATGAAAAATGTGTATATTACACAACGTTCTCTTGGCATATAAATTATCAGTTCAGAGAAAATTAATTGAATTAGAATTCTGTAACGAAGGTCAAAATTCAAGAAAATTCATATTGAAGAGTATAATTTATTGGTATATAAAAAAATTTACCCTTAAAAATATTAAAAAAAAAAAATTAAAACATTCGTGGATAATTGCGCTTTAAGCTACAGAAGTTTAATTGCCGAAGCAAAGAACATAAGAATATCGCAATATCAGAGCAATATTAACAATTGAATACGATGGTAGTGATGCTACTCTATTTTTAAGTAAATATTGTGTTTGTGGTTTGTGTTTACGTGATTTTGTACTTTTTATTATGCTCTGTTTACAAGTGTAATATGCTGATCGTTTCTTATTTTTGTATTTTTTGAATATATTTTAGATCATCCTGAAGATGCAATTCATAGAAATTGAGAAATATTGATCCCTAAATAAAAATGAATATTTAAAATATGACATCAAGCTTAATTAATTCTACCAACAAACCATAAATAAAAAAATTAAAATTAAAAAAAAATCCACATTAGGATCTTTAAAAAATACCAAAAAAACACGTTGTGACCTTTAAAAAATATTAAAAAATCACGCTTGGATCTTTAAAAATATTAAAAAAAATTACGATTGGATCCTAAAAAAACACGTTTGGCTATTAAAAAATATTATTTAAAAAATCACGTTTGGCTCTTTAAAAAATATTAAAAAAAACAGGTTGAGTTCTTTAAAAAATATTACAAAATATTCATGTTTGGATCTTTAAAAAGTATTAAAAAAAAATTCAGAAAAAAAATAATAATCCAAGTTTGGCAATTCAAAAAATATTTTTAAAAAACCCAGGGGCCCTATTCTGTAACTATTTAACAACTTTACTCATTGTTTATTTTACAACAATTTCATTTGTTTGTTTTGTAGTTGTTACAAAAACAAAAGACATTTTAACAACTTTTTAATCGTTAAAAGTTACAGAATACGCCTACAGGTTAGGCAATTCAAAAAATATTTTTAAAAAATCCAGGTTAGGCAATTCAAAGAATATTTTTAAAAAATACACGTATGGTAATTCAAAAAATATTTGAAAAAAAAACAGGTTAGGCAATTTAAGGAATATTTTTAAAAAATGCACGTATGGTAATTCAAAAATATTTTTAAAAAATGCACGTATGGTAATTCAAAAAATATTTGTAAAAAATCCACGATTGGCAATTCAAAAAATATTTTTAAAAAATCCACGTTTGACAAATCAAATACACGTTTGGCTATTCAAAAAATATTTATTTTTTCAAAATCCATTATTATTATTATTATTATTATTATTATTATTATTATTATTATTATTATTATTATTATTATTATTATTATTATTATTATTATTATTATTATTATTATTATTATTATTATTATTATTATTATTATTATTATTATTATTATTATTATTATTATTATTATTATTATTATTATTATTATTATTGTTGTTGTTGTTGTTTTTGTTGTTTTTGTTAAAAAATCTACTTTTGGCTATCCAAAAAATAGTCTTTTTTAAATCCACATTGAGCTATTCAAAAAATATTTTTTAAATATTAACGTTTGGCTGTTCAAAAAATATTTTTTTAAAAAATGCACGTACTGGGTATTCAAAAAATATTTTTTAAAAAATCCACTTTTGGCTATTCAAAAAATATTTACAAAAAAAAAAAACACGCATTGGCTATTCGAAAAATATTTTTTAATCCGTGTTTGGATATTCAAAAAATATTTTTTTTTAATCCCTGGTTGGATATTCAAAAATATTTCTTAAAAAA
Source organism: Musca autumnalis (assembly GCF_047663935.1). Taxonomy (NCBI): domain Eukaryota; kingdom Metazoa; phylum Arthropoda; class Insecta; order Diptera; family Muscidae; genus Musca; species Musca autumnalis. The sequence goes on from NW_027411644.1 coordinate 73,712,802, forward strand.
TCCACGTATGGCAGAAAATATTTTTAAAAAATCCACGAAAATATTTTTAAAATATCCACGTTTGGCAATTCAAAAAATATTTTTAAAACAATCCGGGTTTGGCAATTCAAAAAAATATTTTTAAAAAATCCGTGTTTGCCAATTAAAAAGATATTTTTAAAAAATCCCTTCTTGGCAATTTTTAAAAAATTTAAATTTTTAAAAATTTAAATGTTTTAAATTCACATTTGGCAGTTCAAAAAATATTTTTAAAAAAATCCACGTTTGGCAGTTCAAAAAATATTTTTAAAAAAATCCACGTTTGGCAGTTCAAAAAATATTTTTAAAAAAATCCACGTTTGGCAATTCAAAAAATATTTTAAAAAATCCACGATTGCCTGTTCATTTTTTTTCAAAATACATATTTGGCTATTCAAAAAATATTATTTTAAAATCCGCGTTTGGCTATTCAAAAAATATTATTTTTTCAAAATCCGCGTTTGGATTTCCAAAAAATATTTTTTAAATATCCACGTTTGGATCATCAAAAAATATTTATAAAAAACTATGTACGTTTGGATCTTCAAAAAATATTTTAAAAATCCACCATTCAAAGTATTTTGTGTAAAAATTCAACTGCGACCGTTCAAACAATTTTCTTTTAAAAAAAAAAAATATTTTTCTATAAACACTCGATTTTAGCCCTACAAAACATATTTTTGAATAAAAATGAAATTATGAACCTTCAAAAAAATTTTTTTTTTTCAAAAAAGCATAGCTTAAATTGATAAAATTAAATATTTTGCCTTCAAAACATGTTTCTTTAAAACTCTATTCAGCATGAACAAGAGTTAGATTAGAGAATTAGATAACCCGTCTTTAAGTCTACCTTCAGTTCGTATGAATAGATATCCTTCAAGTCATCTATAAAGAATCCCTTCAGTATATATTTAAAGGCTGCAGCTTGTTTTCGTCTATAAAGACCCCTCTCAGCTCATTTATAAAGGCAATCCTCAGCATGTATATAACGTTTGTCATTTAAAATATGCAAACGTTAGTGTTTGGGGACTATATAACGTATAACTACTGTCAGAACGTATACGCAACCTTGACATAGAATCTTTAAATATTTTTTAAATGAATTGAAATGCACTTTATATAAATGTCAGCTTTATTCTCAGTTAAAAAGCCCCCTTAAAGCGTTGTCTTGAGAAACATAGAAATATTTATTTCAAATGCGTTTCAATATAAGACGTTATAGAATTTCTCCCTTATTCCCTTTGGGGTGATTGTGGGAAAACAACATGTGCATGAAATATGCAATAAGGATAAGGATTGGGAAGCAATGAGACGTATGTCTGCTGTCAAAACGTATACGTAACCTATAACGAAATGTAATTGGTAATCATTGACACATACATATATTAAATTACAGTGAGTTAAACAATAACCAACAAAAATAAGTCACCCTTGGTACGTCTGAGAAATGAATGATATTTCAAAAGGAAAATATTTTCTAAGAAATGAACAACAAAAATTTTTGTTTTTTTTTTTTTTTGTCCATAAAACTATTCTATAAAAATGTTTATATACATAAATCCAAGTTTTATTAATTTCTGGCCCTTGAATTTTCCTTTGAAATTTTTAGTTTTATTGTTTGTTAATCCTTAAAAATATTCCCACCCCACGCCTATTTGTCAATCAATTGTTGTAAGAAAATATTATTTTAAAAATCCTTGTGTTTGATTTTTATTTAAAAAAAACATTCATTAAAATTCACACTTTTTAAATAATTAATTTGGTAATTGATTGTTGGTTCTAATACGCTTTGAAAAATTATCTACTTTTTGTCTATTTGGTTCTCAAACAAATCTGTAAAACATAGAATATGGATTTGGGGGAATATTTGACGTATGACTGATGTCAAAATGTATAGGCCACCTAATAAATTGTGTTTCTAAAAATATCGCAATAACTTTGAGTAATTTCATTCTTAGAAAGGAGTCATTGATCTTAGCTCTGGGACACTAACTCTTGACAGTTTCAATTATAAGTGAATGGTCCATATGAATGGAATAAGTCATGATCCGCCATCGTCATTTTTTACAGTAAAAAGAAGTTCGCTTCACTCATGAGTTGTGTGAGCAATATTAAGTAATAATAATTAGGAACTATGTGACGTATGACTGCTGTCCACACGTATACGCAGCCTATTAACAGAATCGTTGAATAGATCTAAAATCCTATGTAAAATTAAAATAAACAATATTTCGAATATTATTTTCATTTAATATTACCTAGGCACTATAAGTAAGTTTTATGCTTTTGAAGCTGCCAAGTAATGTTGTACTCTATTCAGCCTTAGTCATAGGAAAAAATGTGCTACATTATTGGAAGAACGGTCGTATGATTAATGTCGCAATGTATATGCAACCTGCGAAATTAATATATAAAAATGTTTGAGTTATTTTAGTCAATTTTGCTTGCGGCAATTGTAAGCCTCTCGGTAGAGGGGAGAAGGGTTACCATTGTCTCATTTTTCTTATTAACAACCTGACAATTTCTGCAAGGAAAATTGCCGAATAAATTTCTGGACATTTGGACTCATTAATAAAAATATAATTTACCACAATTGAAACTATGATTTAATATCATCTAAACACATTTCCAGGAACACATGTGAACTTCGTTTAAAGAAATTTTGTATTACATTTAGTCTTTGCAAGAAGAAACAGCCAATGTGGCGTATGATTACTGTCAAAACGAATACGCAGCCTATAGCCATTCAAAATATTGCCAATACCATAAGAAATTTCTTATCCTTCCACTGAGACACAGTAGAAGCAAATGTGCTTTTCTCAAGAAATGATTATTTCCTAATGGACTCTTTAGCTTAAGTATCGTACAAATGAAAATAATTAACAAAAACTTCCTTTGATAACTACCAATCATCTCTATGGAATTCTTCTTAATTGTTTCTGTAGAAACTTAAATATGACAATGATGAGAGTAGAAGTAAGAGTGTGTCTTGTTTGTTCCTGGAATGTTGTCATTATTTGGGATGACAACTCAGTTTTAATTTATTGCCTTGAAATTAAAATTAATAAAGTAAATGTCACACTGGCGCTAATGAATACCTTTATATAAATATACATTTATATATGTATGTATGTGTTGGAAATAGCAGACTCTCTTTGCTACTTATATTTCACTTAACAGTTACTGGCGTTTATTCTTCTTCATTTAGATTCTCGATAAAGAAAAACATATCTTTCTTCTTGCGAGGAGAACTGTTTGAATGAATTACTTTCGCAAATATAAAACGTTACAAAGTAAATATTTTTCTAGTAAATATAAAAGTTTTAACACAGGGTGCGTCTTACTAATATTTGATATTTTACATCAACATTGTTGCGCCCAAATCGTCGGCAGAGGCAGATGCTTAAAGTTTTTTGTTTGTGTACATCTCTCCACTGCCATGGCAGAGCAAGAATGGCAATGGCAAACATCAACTGTTGCTTGAACATAAAAATTATCATAATATCTTCGCTTCTCTTGTTGCTCTGTCTCTCCTTCGAATTTTGAGTAATTAAGAATAAAAACTATTCTAGTCATTTTTAATAGTCTATTTCCTTCAAACATCTTCTCGCAACAAAACCACTTTGTAATGAAGCTGTCATTACTACTCCTTCCCAGTGCAGCAGCAGAAGAAGACTAAGACAAAGTAATTCCTTCTTTTCACGTTCTATCTTTCTGTGAAGTACTATCAATTTAATTTAGTTAAACAAATTTCATCTAAAGCTTAAAAATATTTTCTAGTAATTAATTTTCTAAATCATTACTCTGTGTAAAGAAATTTAACTTAAAAGTTGTGCAAGGAGAAAAGTTCATTAGCAGTGGAACAATGTTAAGCTGAAAAGGCTCAAACAATTTAAAAGGCGAATGAAAACCAAGAATAATATTTTACGGTGAAACTTAATCAACAAAAAATTTCTAAACCATTTAATATTGTAGCACAGCTAACAATAAACTTGAGAGCGTATACTTTTTTTCATTATGGCAAAAGTGAGTAACATTCCTCATACGCACTACTGGTGTGTTATTAATAATTATCATACGCCTCCAAGGTTACCTTCTTCAAATATTATTAATTAATTTTATAAATACATACACATTTCGTTTCGAAGTAGATTGCATGGATTCCACCATAATATTCTCATATATATCTTTATCAAATTGAATGATACATGATACATACATATCACGAACATAAAAGATCTTGTAGGTGTAATCCATGTAAATCATTTACATGCATACATACCTTGGAATATTAACCTGAAACGTAGCATTGCCCTGAGTAATATTTACGAAACTATGTTCGAGAAACATAATTGGTAGTTATTGATGCATAAATTAATTGACAGTGGGGCAAAAGTTAAGTGACGAATATAAGTCTCCCTTTTGGACTTTCGGATATTTTTGAAAAAAAAAAACTATTTTTGTAGATTTTTTGGGAAAAATATGTTTAAATAATTCCAAGCTTTGTGGATTTTTTGGAAAAAATATTTTTACATATTTCCACGCTTTGTGGATTTGTGGGTAAAATACTCTTAAAAAAATCCACGTTTTTTTTTTAAATTCAACACTTTAAGGTTTTTTATGTACAAATAAAATCCACTTCTAGTACATTTTTGGGAAAAAAATATTTTTTTTAGAAAAATCCACGCTTTGTGGATTTTTGGGAATACACGCTTTGTGGATTTTATTGTCTACTGAACCTTGAAAACTTTCTTTAAGCATTAAAATTTTTGAAACTTAAATGTTTAAAATATGGATTTGGGAACTATGAAACATATGACTGCTGTCAAAACGTATACACACTTATTAATACAATTATTAACAATTTGAGAAAATTTAAATTTAAAAAATCCTTGCTTTGTGGATTTTTGGAAAATATATTTTTTCCACAAATCTTTAAAACCTGGATTTTTTTACAAATCCTTAAAGCGTAGATTTTTAAAAAATCCTTAAAGTGTGGATTTTTTTAAAAAGTATTTTTTCAAAAAATCCTTAAATCGTTGATATAAGAAAAGTATTTTTCAAAAAATCTTTAAAGCGTGAATTAAACAAATATTTTTTTTTAAATATTTTTTATTTTTTCAAAAAATCCTTCAAGGGTGGATTTTATAAAAAAATATTTTTTTTCAAAAAAATTGTTTTTTTTTAAAAAATATTTTTTCAAAAAATCCTAGATATTTTTTTTTTAAATATGTTTTCAAAAAACCCTTAAAGCGTGGATGATTTAAAAAAATAATTTATCCAAAAGTCACTAAAGCGTGGATTTTTTTTTAAATATTTTTTCAAAAAATCTTTATGATTGGAATAAAAAAAATAAAAAAATATTTTTTCAAAAAACCCTTAAAGCGTGGATTATTTTAAAAAAATATTTTTTCGTAAATTCCTTAAAGCGTGGACTTTTTAAAAATATTTTTCAAAAAACCCTTAGAGCGTGGATTTTTTTTTAAATATTTTAACCAAAAATCCCTAAAGCGTGAATTTTTGTAAAAAATATTTTTTCGTAAATTCCTTAAAGCGTGGACTTTTTAAAAATATTTTTTCAAAAAATCCTTAAAGCGTGGATTTATTTTAAAAATATTTTTTCAAAAAATCCTTAAAGCGTGGATTTATTTTAAAAATATTTTTTCAAAAAACCCTTAGAGCGTGGATTTATTTTAAATTTTTTTTTTTTTTAAAACCCTTAGAGCGTAAATTTATTTTAAAAATATTTTTCAAAAAATCCTTTGAGTGTGGATTTATTTTAAAAATATTTTTTCAAAAAACACTTTGAGTGTGGATTTATTTTAAAAATATTTTTTCAAAAAACACTTAGAGCGTGGATTTTTAAATATATTTTTTCAAAAAACCCTTAAAGCGTGGATTTTTTTAATATTTTTTCGAAAAATCCTTAAAGCGTGGATTTTTTTAAATATTTTTTCGAAAAGTCCTTGAACAGTATTCTTTCAAAAATCCTTAATACCTAAATAAAAAAGTATTTTTCAAAAAATCTTTAAAGCGTGGATTAAAAATATTGTTTTTCACAAAATCCTTCAAGCGTGGAATTTATAAAAAATATTTCTTTTTTCAAAAAAATCGATTTTTTAAAAAAATATTTTTTCAAAAAATCCGAGATATTTTTTTTAAATATGTTTTCAAACATATTTTATTCAAAAATCCCTAAAGCGTGGATTTTTTTAAACATATTTTTTTAAAAAATCTTTATGATTGGATTAAAAAAAATATTTTTCACAAAATCCTAAAGCGTAGATTTTTTAATATTTTTTCAAAAAACCCTTAAAGCGTGGACTTTTTTAAACAATATTTTTTCAAAAAATCCTTAAAGAGTGGATTTTTTTAAAAATATTTTTCGAAAAATCCTTTGAACATGGATTTTTTTAAAAATTATTTTTTCGAAAAATTCTTAAGCGTGGATTTTTTAAAAAATATTTTTTGGTAGAATCCTTAAAGCGTGGATTTTTTAAAAATTATTTTTTCGAAAAATTCTTAAGCGTGGATTTTTTAAAAAATATTTTTTGGTAGAATCCTTAAAGCGTGGATTTTTTAAAAAATATTTTTTGGTAGAATCCTTAAAGCGTGGATTTTTTAAAAAATATTTTTTGGTAGAATCCTTAAAGCGTGGATTTTTTAAAAAATATTTTTTGGTAGAATCCTTAAAGCGTAGATTTTTTAAAAAATATTTTTTGGTAGAATCCTTAAAGCGTGGATTTTTTAAAAAATATTTTTTGGTAGAATCCTTAAAGCGTGGATTTTTTAAAAAATATTTTTTGGTAGAATCCTTAAAGCGTGGATTTTTTAAAAAATATTTTTTGGTAGAATCCTTAAAGCGTGGATTTTTTAAAAAATATTTTTTGGTAGAATCCTTAAAGCGTGGATTTTTTAAAAAATATTTTTTGGTAGAATCCTTAAAGCGTGGATTTTTTAAAAAATATTTTTTGGTAGAATCCTTAAAGCGTGGATTTTTTAAAAAATATTTTTTGGTAGAATCCTTAAAGCGTGGATTTTTTAAAAAATATTTTTTTGTAGAATCCTTAAAGCGTGGATTTTTTAAAAAATATTTTTGGTAGAATCCTTAAATCGTGGATTTTTTAAAAAATATTTTTTGGTAGAATCCTTAAAGCGTGGATTTTTTAAAATAATTTTTTTGAAAAATCCTTGATTTTTTTTTTAAAAATATTTTTTCGAAAAATCCTTGAAGCTTCGATTTTTTTAATATTTTTTCGAAAAATCCTTGAAGCTTGGATTTTTTTTAATATTTTTTCGAAAAATCCTTGAAGCTTCGATTTTTTTTAATATTTTTTCGAAAAATCCTTGAAGCTTGGATTTTTTTTAATATTTTTTCGAAAAATCCTTGAAGCTTGGAATTTAAAAGAAAAATAAAAAAATCCTTAAACTGTAGTTTTTTTTAATTTTTTTTTTCAAAAAATACTTTAAGCGTGGATTTTTTTTAAAAAATATTTTTTTATTTTTTCAAAAAATCCTTCAAGGGTGGATTTTATAAAAAAATATTTTTTTTCAAAAAAATTGTTTTTTTAAAAAATATTTTTTCAAAAAATCCTAGATATTTTTATACCCTACACCACTATGTGGGGAGGGTATTATAAGTTGGTTTTGGCCAAAAAGTTTGTAACGCATCGAAATAATGGTCCTAGACCCATACTTATATATACCAAAATTAATGTCTCGACGAGCTGAGTCGATCTGGCTATGTGTGTCCGTCCGTCAGTCCGTCCGTCCGTCCGTCTGTCCGTCTGTCCGTCTGTCCATCTAAACCTTGTAATCACGCTACAGGTCGCAATTTTGATCGGATCGTCACCAAATTTTGGGTGTTGATGAGGGTCCCGGAGGGGAAGAAGCCTATTGATTTTGGTGATGGTCGGATAATATTCAGGGGTCGGAATGGGCAAAAAACTTATTTGGGGAAAAAGTCAACGTTTTATTTCAAAGCGAATATCTCCGCATCTATAATGGGTATATCAAAAGCAAAACCTGCTAATGAAAGTAGAAAATATCGCCTTTTCAACGATGTATAGGAGGTTGTCGTAGGTGGTCAAACAAAGAAGAAATCGCAATAGTAGCAAATAAAACCCCAATTTTCATTTTTGCGATTTTAATTATATTGACGAATATCACAGCTTTGGTTGAAAATTTTCCAAAAGCAAAGCCTGACTATGAAAGAAGAAGATACCGTCTTTACAATGATGCAAACTAGGTCGGCGAAGTTAACCAAATAACGGAGATATCGCAATAGTCGGTAATACATCCTATTTTTCTATTTTTTTGGAAATCACGCTACAGGTCGCAATTTTGATCGGATCGTCACGAAAATTTGAGGGTTAATGGGGGTCTCACAGATGAAGAAGCCTATTGATTTTGGTGATGGTCGGATAATATTTAGGGGTCGGAATGGGCAAACACTTAATTGGAGAAAAGTCAACATTTTATTTCAAAGCCAATATATCTGTTTCTTTAAGAGGTATATCTAAAGCAAAACCTGGCAAGGAAAGTAGAAAATATCACCTTTACAACGATGTAAAGTAGGTTGTCGTAGGTTGTCAAATAGCAGAGATATGGCAATAGTCGATAATGCATCCCATTTTCCGATTTTTTTGTAATCACGCTACAGGTCGCAATTTTGATCGGATCGTCACGAAATTTTGGGGGTTAATAGGGGTCCCAAAGAGAAAGAAGCCTATTGATTTTGATGGTGGTCGGATAATATTCAGGGGTCAGAATGGGCAAACACTTATTTGGAGAAAGGTCAACGTTTTATTTCAAACCCAATATCTCTGTTTCTTTAAGAGGTATATCTAAAGCAAAACCTGGCAAGGAAAGTAGAAAATATCACCTTTACAACGATGTAAAGTAGGTTGTCGTAGGTGGTCAAACAACAGAGATATCGCAATAGTCGGTAATGCACCCTATTTGCCGATTTTTTTGGAATCACGCTACAGGTCGCAATTTTGATCGGATCGTCACGAAGTTTTTGGGAGTTGATGCGGGTCCCACAGAGGAAGAAGCCTATTTAGTTTGGTGATGGTCGGATAATATTCTGGAGTCGGAATAAGCGAAAAGCTTATGTGGAGAAAAATCAACGTTTTTTCTTATGCGAATATCTCCGCTTCTGGTTGGTGTATTCCAAAAGAATACCCGTCAATGGAAGAAGAAAAGATCTCGTTTATATTGATGCAAAGTATGTTGGCGTAAGTGAGCAAACCGAGATATTGCAATATTCAGTAATATACCCAATTTTTCCATTTTTTATAGTCACGCTACAAGTTGGAATTTTGATGGGATAGTGACGAAATATTAGGAGGAAGAAGCCACAGAGGAAGAAGCCTATTAATTTGGTGATAGTCGGATAATATTTAGGGGTCGGAGTGGGGAAAAACTAATTTGGAGACAAATTCAAAGTTTTATTCTTTGTGAATATATCGGCTTCTAGTAGGGGTATACCAACGGCAAAGCCTGTCAATGGAAGAAGAACATATTACCTTTACATTGGTGTAAAGCAGGTTGGCGAAGGTGGTCAAACAAGGGAGATACCACAATAGTCGGTAATGCATCCAATTCTTCAATTTTTTGCAATCGGATGGTCACGAAATTTTGGTTGCTTATGGGTGTCCCAGAGAGAAAGAGGCATATTATTTTTGGTGGTAGTCAGATTATATTCCCTAAAAGAAATGTTTACCAGTGAAAAGCTTATGTACAGGTGTAGTGGTGTAGGGCATCACATGGTCGGCCCCGTCCCGACTATAGCCTTTGCTCACTTGTTTAGAAATGTGTAATTCATATATTTTTCCACAAACATCCCAGTAAAGACAAGGGTGGCTTCTTTTATGTCAAGTTATTGATTTGTGACCTAGTTCTATCGCCGAGTCCGAAAGGCGTGACCTAAGTTGCCACTAGTAGAGACGTTTTTCATGGCTAAAATATTCAGGAAATATCGCCAACATTACTAAGGGGTATTTTGCCACCGTTGACAATTTGATGGGAATCGAACCCGGACATTCAGCGTGCAAGGCGGCTGCACATAGCTAATTCCTACAGGTTGTGGTGTAGGGTATCACATGGTCGGCCCCGTCCGACTATAGCCCTCTTTTACTTGTTTTTTAAATATGTTTTCAAAAAACCCTTAAAGCGTGGATGATTTAAAAAAATAATTTATCCAAAAGTCACTAAAGCGTGGATTTTTTTTAAATATTTTTTCAAAAAATCTTTATGATTGGAATAAAAAAAATAAAAAAATATTTTTTCAAAAAACCCTTAAAGCGTGGATTATTTTAAAAAAATATTTTTTCGTAAATTCCTTAAAGCGTGGACTTTTTAAAAATATTTTTCAAAAAACCCTTAGAGCGTGGATTTTTTTTTTAAATATTTTAACCAAAAATCCCTAAAGCGTGAATTTTTGTAAAAAATATTTTTTCGTAAATTCCTTAAAGCGTGGACTTTTTAAAAATATTTTTTTCAAAAAATCCTTAAAGCGTGGATTTATTTTAAAAATATTTTTTCAAAAAATCCTTAAAGCGTGGATTTATTTTAAAAATATTTTTTCAAAAAACCCTTAGAGCGTGGATTTATTTTAAATTTTTTTTTTTTTTTTAAACCCTTAGAGCGTAAATTTATTTTAAAAATATTTTTCAAAAAATCCTTTGAGTGTGGATTTATTTTAAAAATATTTTTTCAAAAAACACTTTGAGTGTGGATTAATTTTAAAAATATTTTTTCAAAAAACACTTAGAGCGTGGATTTTTAAATATATTTTTTCAAAAAACCCTTAAAGCGTGGATTTTTTTAATATTTTTTCGAAAAATCCTTAAAGCGTGGATTTTTTTAAATATTTTTTCGAAAAGTCCTTGAACAGTATTTTTGTCAAAAATCCTTAATACCTAAATAAAAAAGTATTTTTCAAAAAATCTTTAAAGCGTGGATTAAAAATATTGTTTTTCACAAAATCCTTCAAGCGTGGAATTTATAAAAAATATTTCTTTTTTCAAAAAAATCGATTTTTTAAAAAAATATTTTTTCAAAAAATCCGAGATATTTTTTTTAAATATGTTTTCAAACATATTTTATTCAAAAATCCCTAAAGCGTGGATTTTTTTAAACATATTTTTTTAAAAAATCTTTATGATTGGATTAAAAAAAATATTTTTCACAAAATCCTAAAGCGTAGATTTTTTAATATTTTTTCAAAAAACCCTTAAAGCGTGGACTTTTTTAAACAATATTTTTTCAAAAAATCCTTAAAGAGTGGATTTTTTTTAAAAATATTTTTCGAAAAATCCTTTGAACATGGATTTTTTTAAAAATTATTTTTTCGAAAAATTCTAAAGCGTGGATTTTTTAAAAAATATTTTTTGGTAGAATCCTTAAAGCGTGGATTTTTTAAAAAATATTTTTTGGTAGAATCCTTAAAGCGTGGATTTTTTAAAAAATATTTTTCGAAAAATCCTTTGAACATGGATTTTTTTAAAAATTATTTTTTCGAAAAATTCTTAAGCGTGGATTTTTTAAAAAATATTTTTTGGTAGAATCCTTAAAGCGTGGATTTTTTAAAAAATATTTTTCGAAAAATCCTTTGAACATGGATTTTTTTAAAAATTATTTTTTCGAAAAATTCTTAAGCGTGGATTTTTTAAAAAATATTTTTTGGTAGAATCCTTAAAGCGTGGATTTTTTAAAAAATATTTTTTGGTAGAATCCTTAAAGCGTGGATTTTTTAAAAAATATTTTTTGGTAGAATCCTTAAAGCTTGGTTTTGTTAAAAAAATATTTTTTGGTAGAATCCTTAAAGCGTGGATGTTTTAAAAAATATTTTTTGGTAGAATCCTTAAAGCGTGGATTTTTTAAAAAAATATTTTTTGGTAGAATCCTTAAAGCGTGGATTTTTTAAAAAATATTTTTTGGTAGAATCCTTAAAGCGTGGATTTTTTAAAAAATATTTTTTGGTAGAATCCTTAAAGCGTGGATTTTTTAAAAAATATTTTTTGGTAGAATCCTAAAAGCGTGGATTTTTTAAAAAATATTTTTTGGTAGAATCCTTAAAGCGTGGATTTTTTAAAAAATATTTTTTGGTAGAATCCTTAAAGCGTGGATTTTTTAAAAAATATTTTTTGGTAGAATCCTTAAAGCGTGGATTTTTTAAAAAATATTTTTTGGTAGAATCCTTAAAGCGTGGATTTTTTAAAAAATATTTTTTGGTAGAATTGTTAAAAAAATATTTTTTGGTAGAATCCTTAAAGCGTGGATGTTTTAAAAAATATTTTTTGGTAGAATCCTTAAAGCGTGGATTTTTTAAAAAATATTTTTTGGTAGAATCCTTAAAGCGTGGATTTTTTAAAAAAATATTTTTTGGTAGAATCCTTAAAGCGTGGATTTTTTAAAAAATATTTTTTGGTAGAATCCTTAAAGCGTGGATTTTTTAAAAAATATTTTTTGGTAGAATCCTTAAAGCGTGGATTTTTTAAAAAATATTTTTTGGTAGAATCCTTAAAGCGTGGATTTTTTAAAAAATATTTTTTGGTAGAATCCTTAAAGCGTGGATTTTTTAAAAAATATTTTTTGGTAGAATCCTTAAAGCGTGGATTTTTTAAAAAATATTTTTTGGTAGAATCCTTAAAAGCGTGGATTTTTTAAAAAATATTTTTTGGTAGAATCCTTAAAAGCGTGGATTTTTTAAAAAATATTTTTTGGTAGAATCCTTAAAAGCGTGGATTTTTTAAAAAATATTTTTTGGTAGAATCCTTAAAGCGTGGATTTTTTAAAAAATATTTTTTGGTAGAATCCTTAAAGCGTGGATTTTTTAAAAAATATTTTTTGGTAGAATCCTTAAAGCGTGGATTTTTTAAAAAATATTTTTTGGTAGAATCCTTAAAGCGTGGATTTTTTAAAATAATTTTTTCGAAAAATCCTTGATTTCTGAATTTTTTAATATTTTTTCAAAAAATGCCTAAAGCGTAGATTTTTTTTAAAAAATATTTTTTCGAAAAATCCTTGAAGCTTCGATTTTTTTTAATATTTTTTCGAAAAATCCTTGAAGCTTCGATTTTTTTAATATTTTTTCGAAAAATCCTTGAAGCTTGGAATTTAAAAGAAAAATAAAAAAATCCTTAAACTGTAGTTTTTTTTTTTAATTTTTTTTTTCAAAAAATACTTTAAGCGTGGATTTTTTTAAAAAATATTTTTCGAAAAATCCTTTGAACACGGATTTAAAAAAAAATTAAAAAAAACCTTAAATCATGGACTTTTTTCAAAAAATCCTTAACGAGTAGATTTTTTAAAAAATATTTTTTCAAACAATCCTTAAACCGTTTATTTTTTAAAGTATTTTTTCGAGAAATCATTAATGAGTGAATTTTTTTAAAAAATATTTTTTCAATAAATCCTTAAAGACTGAATTTTAAAAAAAAAATATTTTTTCAAAAAGTCCATAAAGAGTGAATAGTATTTTTTCAAAAAAAAATCCTTAAAACTTTGATTTTTTAAAAAATCCTTAAAGCATGATTTTAAAAAAAACTATATTTGAAAAAGTCCTTAAAGCATCAATTAAAAAAATAAAATTTTTCTAAAAATCTATGTCAAAATTATTTAAAAAAAAAGTTCTAAAAATCGATGTCAAAATTGATAGATTCTCAACATGTTATATTATGTGACGTATGATATATTTCAGTACCTATACGCATAGACATTTTTCGGACACTTCTCTTTTTCACATTGTATTATATGTATAACACGTATGAGTTATGAGTAATCTATAATATTACGTACACATTTTTGTGTTATGTTTCTTTCATAATATCGTAATAAATGTTACACCAAATTATGACTTTTAATTAAAACCAACAAATCACAAACTTAATTTACACCCTTCAAGATGTGTGTTTTCACTCTCATATTGTAAATCTAATTTGTTCTTTTCCACATACCCACGCACATATATTTTTGTCAAAAGTTTGTACTTTTAACTGGATTTTTATTAAATTAAAATAACAAAACACATAACCAAAACTTCAACAAAAAAACAGCAACAAATTTCATTAAAAAAATAGAAAAAGTTTTTTTTTCAAATTTAAAATTAGGGGTTTTCGTTGGTGGCTGTTGTTGTCTTCCAAATGGCTAGCATATTTGTTTTACACACCCACGTTTGAATGGGGTCTTTTTATGGCAATTCACATTCGTAGGTGGATATTTCAGCGAAAGTTTTTCTATTAAAAAAAAAGTTATATTGTAATAATAAAAGAGCATTTCAAAAACAGACGTCACACCAGTAAAGGAAATAACACCAAGCAGATATGTAGAGGTCGTCTTGGTTCATACTTCAACTAAAATGTATATTTTGGAGAATAACAAAAAAACTTTTATTTTTCCCCAAAATATTGAAGATGTCTCACCATTACTTTCTTCTTAAAATAAAAATTTCAAACCTCTATCCTATCCGTTGTCAATTATTGAGATACCTAAACGTATGAGTTATGTAAAATAAAATAATTAATAACTATCATTCGCCTTACATTACAAAATTATTATCAGTTATACGTCACCCAATCCCAAAAGAAAAGAATTAAAACAATTCAACTCAATGATAGAAATATTTACAAGATATCTATGGTCAGTATTTGACCATAGATTTTCGAACCAAAAAAATCTTGTCTTTCCAAGAAAGCCTAACATCAAATATAATTTGGATACTTTTAAATCATAATAAAAATTTAGCTTTCTTCCCCTTTATGACCTTTCTTCCTTTTCATGACAATCTTTTCCAGCCCTCTTCCTTCATTATCTTCTTACAGCACATTTCAATTTATGAAAGTTATTTCCAAGTTTATTATTATTACCGTTGCTGTTGCCGTTGTTGGCTGGTTGTCGTGGTGATGGAGGCAGATTTTTTCAATAATATCATGATTATCGATATTCGATTAAAACTTTTGGGTTTTTAACGCTTTTTTATATTATCGACTTTCTTGTGCCTTCATGACTTTTATATATTTTTTCACAGCATTGCAAATGGTCTTTCCTTCTGAAAAGCAATAAAAAGTGAAAAATTTTTTTCTAAAGACGACCATAGCCATAAACTTTTGAGTTTTTATCCCTTGATGTGAGCAAAGATAATGGCCTATTTTCTTATTTAATTTTTTTCTCATCTTTTTGACGGCGTTGTTAAATTTTTCACTTATTTTATTGATATTTAAGTTTTTATGTGTCCTTTGTCCGTATTCATTTAAAACAAAAAACACAAAAATTTATGTTACATTTTTGGTTTATAGATTTTGTTTTGATGGTCTTGGCGAAAAACTTAATGTCACTTTAAAGAGCACCAAGTGTTAATATCTCTGTGGATAACTAATAAAAAAGGCGAAAAAGATTATCAGCTTGAATAAAATTTAAAATCGAAAAAGGCTATTCGTATCCTTAGAGAAAAAAGAGAAAGCCTCACCCTTATCAATGAGTGGAACTCCATTTTATGTAAACGATATGGAATTTACCCAAAAGGATTGTCGGACACAATACAATATAACTTATAGAGAATATTTTCACTGCCGTTGCTTGAAAAGATTGTTAAGAATCTCGGTTATGGTACAATGGTCTTTAAGGGTAAACGCTAATCTCTATCCGTTGGATCAGGAAGGTATCCTCTGCTATGCCCAAATAAAGCATAATAACTCAATTATTGGTCCTTGATAAATATTCTTTGAAAATTCATTTTTTATTGTATACTGAACCTTGAAAATGTTCTTAAAACATTAAAATTTTTTAAACTTAGATTTTAAAATTTGGGAACAACGAACCGTATGGATGCTGCCAAAACGTATACGCACCCTATTAATATAAATTTAAACAATTTGAGAATATATATATATATATATATATATATCCCAGGCACAAACATCCCAGGCGGGACAGTGGAGACTTCTCTCATATCAATGAGTGCACCCCGATTCATATTAGCTCAATGATATGGGACCTACTGTTTATCGCCGAGTCCGAACGGCGTGCCTAAGACACCACTTGTAGAGAAGTTTTACAAGGCTGAAATACTCAGGAAATGTCGCCAACATTACTGAGGGGTATTTTATAATTTAAAAAATCCACGCATTGAGGATTTTTTTTTCAAAATATATTTTTTAAATCCATGTTTTGTGGACTTTTGAAAAAAATAATATTTTTAAAAAATCCACGGTTTGCGGAGCTTAAAATTTTTGGAAAAAATATTATTATTTTCAAATACATTATTAATATAATTTTAAACAATTTGAGAATAATTTAAATTTAAAAAATCCACGCTTTGTGGATTTTTTTTAAATCCACGTTTTGTGGATTTTTGAAAAAAATAATATTTTTTAAAAAATCCACGTTTTGTGAAGTTTTGGATTTTTGGAAAAAATATTATTTTTAAATAATTCACGCTTTGTGGAGTTTGGGTTTTTATGGAAAAAATACTATTATTTTAAAATGATTCACGCTTCGTGGATATTTAAAAAATTTTTTAAAATAATCAACGCTTTGTGGATATTTAACAAAAAATTATTTTAAAAAATCCGAGCTTTGTGAATTTTTGGATTTTTGGAATAAATAATAATATTTTAAAATTATACATGCTTTGTGGATTTTTTTCAAAAAAAAAATATATGTTATTTTAAAAAATCCAAGCTTTATGAATTTTTAGAAAAAATAATATTATTTTAAAAAATCTGAAGCATTGTGGCGTTTTTTTAAAAAATCCATGCTTTTTGAATTTTTGGAAGAAATGTTATTATTTTAAAATAATCCATTCTTTGTGAATTTTTTAAAAAAATATTATTTTAAAAAATCCGAACTTTGTGAATTTTTGGAAAAAATAATATTATTTTAAAACAATCCATGCTTTGTGGATTTTTGGAACAAATAATAATATTTTAAAATAATCCATGCTTTGTGGATTTTTTTCAAAAAAATAATATTATTTTAAAAAATGCATGCTTTTTGAATTTTTTGAAAAAATTATATTATTTTAAAATAAAAATTTAAATTAAAATTATATTATTTTAAATTTGTGAATTTTTAGAAAAAATAATATTATTTTAAAATAATCCATGCTTTGTGGATTTTTGGAAAAAAATATTATTATTTTAAAATAATCCATGCTTTGTGGATTTTTGGAAAAAAAATAATATTATTTTAAAATAATCCATGCTTTGTGGATTTTTGGAAAAAAATATTATTATTTTAAAATAATCAATGCTTTGTGGATTTTTGGAAAAAAAATAATATTATTTTAAAATAATCCATGCTTTGTGGATTTTTGGAAAAAAATAATATTATTTTAAAATAATCCATGCTTTGTGGATTTTTGGAAAAAAATAATATTATTTTACAATAATCCATGCTTTGTGGATTTTTGGAAAAAAAATAATATTATTTTAAAATAATCCATGCTTTGTGGATTTTTGGAAAAAAATAATATTATTTTAAAATAATCCATGCTTTGTGGATTTTTGGAAAAAAATAATATTATTTTAAAATAATCCATGCTTTGTGGATTTTTGGAAAAAAATAATATTATTTTACAATAATCCATGCTTTGTGGATTTTTGGAAAAAAAAATAATATTATTTTAAAATAATCCATGCTTTGTGGATTTTTGGAAAAAAATAATATTATTTTAAAATAATCCATGCTTTGTGGATTTTTGGGAAAAAATAATATTATTTTAAAATAATCCATGCTTTGTGGATTTTTTTTTAAATATATATATATATATATATATTATTTTAAAAAATCCAAGCTTTGTGAATTTTTGGAAAAAATAAAATTATTTTAAAATAATCCACGCTTTGTGATTTTTTTAAAAATATATATTATTTTAATAAAACCACACTTTGTGGATTTTTGGAAAAACATGAATATTTTCAAAAATAAAATCAGGACGCATCATCGGTCAGGAAGCATCTATATTTTACCCTAAATGCCCCTACATAATCTCTTTATCTATTCTATAAAAATGTATAAACGATTAAAAATGGGGAGCGTATGATTTATGTCAGTACGTATTCGCATCAAATAGTTATACAAAATATTTCATTGCAGACAATATTATGCTGGTTAAAAACATTTTTATAAAGCCGCATTTTTTGTTACAATGTGTGGTTGAAGATTATGTCCTTAGAGATTAAGGAATACTATCTGGATCATAATGGTCCCTTTTCTGCTTCTTTGTTTGATTACAAATACTCTTGGGTAAACACTGACAGTAGGATTAGTATTTTATTCAATGTAATGTGGCGTATGATCAATGTCAGTACTTATACGCATCAAATAACAATCAATAAAAAACAGGTTTCATGGCCGGGACCCAAAACGGGAACGGGACCCAAAACTTCTTATTGAATCGGTTGCACTCAGTGGCATGAGAGACACTTTATCCTCGGAGATGCTTTCGTGAAAAAAGCACCACATTTCGCAATGTTCTCCTCCACATCAACAGATCAGTTTTGAAAATATCACAACGAAAGAAGACCTTCAAAATGACCTCTATGGCAAACAAAAAACGATGCAAGAAACCTTCTATAGCAAGAAAAACTTACATCCATACACCATGTCCTGCAGGGCAAGAAAAGCTTTAAAAGAATGACGAGAATACTTTCAGGAGGGGTTCTATGGGAAAAGACCTTCGAATGGTCTTTTATGAATGGAAGACCTTAAAAATATCTTTGTAGCAGGCAGGCCATCTATTCGTAACGATCTTCTACAGAAGGAAGGCCTTCTCTCCTGCCCTTCACAAATCTTAAATGACAAGAAAACTTCTATGGCCAGAAGACCTTCAAAAGGACCTCTGTGGCAGGAATACATTCTAAGGGTCTTCGATGGAAAAATAGTTTATCTGAAAGAAGGCCTTCAAAGGGTATTCTGCAACAAGGATACCTTCAAAGAATCTTCTGTGGTAAGATGTCCTCAAAGGGTGTTCTGTGGCAAGAATATTTTCCACATCTCATCTACACAGGTCCAAAAGGAGAAAAAGAAAAGAAATTTCTAGGATAACTAGACCATCAAATGTCTTCTATGGGAAAATGACCTTCCTCAGGCTTTCTACTTCAAGTCGACCTCAAAAAAAAAAAAAAAATACAAGAAGATCCTTAAATGATCTTCTTTGTCTAAAAGTTATTCCACAGGCCTTCTAGGCCAATAAGACCTTCAAAAGGTTTTTTACATCAAGACGACCTTTAATAGGTTTCCGAGGACGAGAAGGCCTTTTTCTAGGACAAAATTTCTGTGGCAAATAACATCTTTAAAAGTTCTTCTATAGCAGACAGACCTTCAAGACCTACCTTCAACGGAAGTTAATCTTATGGCAAAACGACCTTTAATAGGTCTTTTATGGCAAGACGACCTTCCTTAGGCAAAACCACCTTCTAAGGGTCTCCCAGGATAAGAAGATCCTTAAAAGACCTTTTAGGGTAAGCCTTCAAACAAAACAAACTTTAACAGTTCTTCTACGGCAAGAAGACCTTCAAAACGCCTTCTATGACAATAAGACCTTCGAGAGCAAAACAGCCTTGAACAAATCTTCGATGGCAAAACGACCTTTCTCAAGATTTCTATAGCAAGACGACCTTTCAAAGGGCTCCCAGGACCAGACGATCCTTAAAAGATCTTCTAGGACAAGTCTTCTAGGCAAAATACCTTTAAAAATGCATATATAGCGGGAAGGCCTTCAAAAGTTATTGTACGGAAGGTCATTTTCTGCAGGTTTTCTAAGACAATAAGACCTTTAAAAGGTCTTCTGGCATGTAGACCTTCCTCAGGTTTCTCAGGACAAAAAGATCCTTAAACGATCATCTAGGACAAATCTTCTATGGCAAAAATACCTTTAAAAGTTATTCTACTGCAAGATAATGTTCCAAGGTCCTCTAGGGCAAGACGACCTTCGACAGGTCTTTTATGGTAGGACAAGAATACCTTTAAATTTTCTTCTATAACAAATTTTCTGTGAGAAGAAGGTCTTTGAAAGTTCTTCTTTATCAGAAAGACCTTCAATAGTTCTTTTTTAACAGAAAGTCCTTCAAAAGTTCTTCTATGGCAGGTAATCGCCTTCAGTTTTTCTAGAGCAAAAAGACCTTCCATGGCAAGATGACCTTCATCAAAGGTCTCCCAGGATAAGATATTTAAAAGAAAGAAAACCTTCACAAGAAGACCCTAGGAGGTCCTGTGTGGCAAAGATAATCTTCCCCACTTCTTCTACGACAAGAAGATCTTCAAAAGGTCTTCTACACCTTTTTCACATGTAATTCGAAACATTCCACTTGCAATTCGTAACATTTTATTTGTAATTCGATTAGTCTGTTTATAATTCGTAACATTTTATTTGTAATTCGTGAATTCCAATTGTATTTTGAATTATTCCATTTGTAATTCGAATTATTCTATTTGTAATTCGAATCATTATTTTATTTGAAATTCGAATGATTCCAGTTGTAAGTCGAAGAATGGAATAATTCGAATTTCAAATGGAATAATTAATTAATATTAATTAATAACATGAATTGCAAATGGAGTTCTCGAATAACAACTAAAATGATTCGAATTATATCTGACAAAGGTGTATGGCAAGACGACGTCGCAAGTCCATATTTACATTAGGCAATTTTCCTTGCGGCAATTGTCAGTTTGTAGGTGAGAGAGGGTGTTGAGAGGCAAAGAAGGGTTACCATACGCCTCACTCATCTCTCCATCAAACTGACAAATGCTGCAAGGAAAACTGCCTAAAATAAATATGGACCAAGGTCTTCTGTGGCAAGAAGATCTTTAAAAGATATTCTAGGGAAGAATGAAAACCTTCAAAACAATACTTTTAGAAGGTCCTGTGCGGCAAAAGACCTTCTACAAGGTCTTCTGTGGCAAGAATACCTTTGAAAATATGATCTTTAAAGGTCTTACAAGGCATGAAACTCTTCTATTGCAAGAAGACCTTGTGAACGTATTCTATGGAATACGTGAACGTATTCTTCTCTGGATAGAAGAAATCCCTCTAAAGCTAATCTTTGAGGAAACGAAGTAATTCCAATGGTCTTCCATGGAAATAAGAAGGCCTTCAGTAGGTTTTCTATGGAAAGAAGAAGACCTCCAAAAAGTCTTCCAATGCGAGATTATTCTATTGAAGGAAGAATGGCCTTTGAAAGGTATTCTTTTGAAAAATCAACTTTCAAACTTCTTCTAAGGTAGGTATACCTTCTAAAGGACTTCTATGGCAAGTAGACCTTCCATGGAATGAATGAAAGGCCTTCTAAAAGTAGAATAACTTCTAAAAATCTTCTATGGTCGAATAATAATTAATGGACGTCAATCTACCTTTTTTCTTGAGGGACAATTTCTTCCAAGGGTTTTCTACAAATAAAGGACTTTCAAAATCTCATGTCTGGCAAGAAGGCACAGATTAATCAGACGTTGAGGAATTTAGTTAAATTGCAGAATCTGTAGATTTTTATACTCCGGCAAAATTAAACAAGTAAAAAAGCGTTAAGTTCGGCCGGGCCGAACTTTTCATACCCTCCACCATAAAATATTCTGAACTAAAATGGAATAATTAGTTTGCATTCCTGTCCCCAACTTTAGGTGGGTACGTTAAAATGTCAGGTAATGTACATAAAATGCTTCATTCGGGAGGCCCTATTTTATGGTGCCTATATCTAACTATGTATGTTGACAATTTTTGGTGGGCGAGAAATTGGGAGGTACCGTTATATAGGGGTTATAATAAAACATGGACCTATGTTGACAGTTTTTGATGGGAGCCTTTAATGTCAAATAACTAATTCGGTTAAAAATTGTAGCTAGAATCCTCAAAATACCGAAAATCGGTACATAACGTGGGAACTTCAAATGTCATTAACAGCTAGTTCGGAGGTATGTGGGCTATACGAAAATATTAACTTAAATGAACAATTTTTGTTGCAGAATTTTTGTTGGCTTTTAAATTTCAAATGACAGAAAGTTCGTCCAAAAAATAAAGCTAAGGTACGGAAAATCGGGAGGTTTGTGTTGGGGCTATACCAAAACATAGACCTACGTGGTTAAACATTTTAAGTAAAATCCTCAAAGTACCGAAAATCGGGAAGTATCGTTATATTGGGGCTATGTTGAAAATTGTTGATGCAGATGTGTGGTGACCACTACAACCTTCAAATGTCAAATTACAGTTAGTTCGGTTAAAAATTGTAGCTAAAATTGCCAATTACTGAAAATTGGGTGGTACCGTTATATAGGAGCTATATCCGAACATGGACCTATGTTGACAATTTTTTATGGAGAGGTGTTGTGACCACTAAGAACTTCAAATGTCAAATTACTGCTAGTTCGGTTTAATATTGTAGCTAAAATCATCAAATTGCTGAAAATCGGGAGGTACTTTTATATGGGAGCTTTATCAATACATCGACCTTTCTTGACAATTTTTGGTGGAGAGGTGTGGTGACCACTAAGAATTTCAAATGTCAAATGTTCAAATTACAGATAATTCGGTTAAAACTTGTAGGTAAAATTCTCAAAATACCGAAAATCCGTTATATGGGGATACCGAAATCCGTTATACCGAGGTACCGTTATATGGGGCTATACCAAAACATGGACCTACGTCCATAAGAACCCTAAATACCAAATTATAGCTAATTCGGTCTAGAAATGTGAATTTAAACGTCAAAATACCTGAAATCGGGCAGTAACGTTATATGGGGGCTATTCCAAAACATGGACCTATGTCCACTAGTTTTGTTATATAAGTTTATTGACACTTAAGAACCCTTAATGTCAAATTATAGCTAAATCGGTCTGAAAATGTAGCTAAAAACGTCAAAATACCGTAAATCGGGGGTACCGTTATATGGGGGCTATACCAAAACGTGGACCTATGTCCACAAGTTTTGTTATATAAGTTTATTGACACTTAAGAACCCTAAATGTCAAATTATAGCTAAATCGGTCTGAAAATGTAGCTAAAAGCGGCAAAATACCGTAAATCGGGGGGTACCGTTATATGGGGGCTATACCAAAACGTGGACCGATATAGCCCATCATCGAACTTGACCTGCCTGCAAACAACAGACGCATTTTCCCAAAATTTCAGCGTTCTATCTTAATTTTTGTGGATGCTAGAGTGATTACCACAGACGGACGGACGGACGGACGTGCACAGATCGACTCAGAATTTTACCCTGATCAAGAATATATATACTTTATAGGGTCGCAAATGAGTATTTCAATGCGTTACAAATGGAAAAACAAACTTAATATACCCTCCATACTATGGTGGAGGGTATAAAAACACTGCTTATGTCATGTCTGATGGATGTTATAAAACACAGTGGGCCATTTTTAGGTACTTTCAATAAAACTGTGAACCGATATTTTGGGGCACAGATAATTTCTTTTGGGGATGAAAGCCCTTGATGAATATATTAATTATCCCGAAGGACAGATCCGCCGTAAGTCGAACTTCCGAGGTATGGCGTGATGAAGTTTCTGCTGAAGACCCTGTAAGGCATCTGAAATTACCGTTGGATCTTTGTTAACTGTTGTTTTAGCCTATTTATAGCTTATTTAAAAGATGACATGTCTTGAGTAAAATCGAATGAGGATTTTTTTCGTACAACATTTCGACCATCTGACTCGCTTTCTTCAATATCCTTTTCATCCTTTATTTTAATAACCGCTATAAAATTACCACAAGATGTCGTTTTTCAGCTTCGATATTTTCGACAAAAATGTCGCTCAGAAAATTTTACGTACGACTCTCATTGACAAAAAATCGATTTTGTTGCGTTTTCATGGTCATTTTTGACATCTACTCTGTTTTGGCTCAGAAAAAGTTATTTTTTTGTGTTTGTATATTCTGTATATTCGAACAAGCAATAAATAACGAATATACAAAAAAAAAATACAATAATTTTCTGAACAAAAAGAGTAAGAGTCGTATCTAAAATTTTTTGAGAGACATTTTTGCAGAACACTTCGAAGTTGAAAAACGTCATCTTGCGGTACTTTTGTAGCGGTTCTTAAAATAAAGGACGAAAAGGACATTGAGGGATGCGAGCTAGAAGGTCAAAATGCGTCACAAAAATAATCCTCATTCGATTTGACTGAATACATGTCACCTCATAAATAAGCTAAAACAACAGTTAACAAACTTATAACGCTAAATTCAGATGTATTACAGGGTCTTCAGCTGAAACTTCATCACGCCATAACTCGGAAGTTCGCCTCACGGTGGATCTGTCCTTCGGGATTTCTAATGCACTCACCAAGGGCCTTCATCCCAAAAAGGAATTATCTCTGCCCCAGATTTTCACCTCCATTTTGTGTCACAGTGTTATTTATTATTCATAATTATTGGGTTACTAACCCAATGCCTAAGCTCAAGACTTTCACCGTTCTCATAGGTGAACATGTAGACGGCTTGAACTGCTTGGGATTTTATAGCTCCCATTTTATGTTAGCCTCATTAGAGTTTATTCTTGCCATCCCCCACAAAGTTCGCTCAATTATTCTCGTTTTTATTTAATTTGAATACTCTTTGAATTGAAACCGATGCAAATAAATGAAATTAGCATTGGTAATTATGTTTAACGAGCATTTTCAACATTCTATTTTATTATTATATTTTTCCAATAATCCTGTTTATCTTTCTTAATGCTTCACACACATACACATCAAACCTAATTACAAACATATGCATATTTATACACAAATACAAATATAATGATGACGATGATGCTGCTGATCCAATTAAAGCAGTATGTTACAGAATTAAAGATAATAAAATTATTTTAATTGCTTCTAATTATCAACACCATTACATACATTGCCAATAGCCGTGGAAGGTAATGTGATAAAAAACAACGAATATTTTTTAAATCAAATGATTGGGGAAAAGCAATCAATGAACAATAATTATAGATTTACTTTGTCAATGACATTTTTAGCCAAAGTAAAATTATTACAAAGAGAATTTTATATTTACAATAAAATATATAATTGACGAATATAACAAATGATATGAAGTGAGATTTAAATGATGTTGAATAATGTGGAACCGCCCTTTATATCTGCAAATCAAATTGACAAAATTACAGGGAAAATTATTTCTCATCCTTGAAATCTTAACCATGATGTGGAGATTTCAACTTAAAACTATAAAATCGAAACGTCCAAAAATACCCACTGATTAGTTGTTGAATATTTTAAATTATGTTTATTTTGGTTTTACTTTTTTGAAAAAAAAAATTTTTTTTGAAAACATTTTTTACCATATTCCTTAAAAATTTAACCATATTAAAACCTTTCTTTCTTCTTTTGAAACTTTTTTTTTTGCAGAAATAAAAACATGTTCACCCGAAGAGTTCACCTGTAAAACAGGTGAGGGTGAATGTATACCCCTGGCCTGGATGTGTGATCAGAGTAAAGATTGTTCAGATGGTTCCGATGAAGCTTCATGCAGTAAGAATTCAAAATTATTATTTGTTAAAAAAATTTCGAAATTTGTTTCGTTTATTTTTCTTTACTTTGTCTTTACTATACACACACAATAAATGTTTCAATACACCCATCCAGCACACATATACTTGCAAATCTCTATAGACACACCTTAAATATGTTTTCTACTCGTTGGTTTAGTGGGTTCTGAGCCCTTTACTTGTTCTTTGGCTTTCTCTTTATTTTTGTTTATTTGTTGTAATGCTTTTGACCCATATTTTTGGAATATAGTTAGCTGCTTCTTTAGTTGTTATATTTATTAACACGAAATATATTTTCTTTTGGAAACTTTTAAAAGATTTTGACATACGTCCATAAAATTAATTAAATTATTTAAAAAATAAATATTACTTAGAAAAATTTCAAAAACATTAAAACTTTTAAAAGTTTCCAGAAAAAAAAAACAACTCATATATTTCCCTTAATGTATGTACTTTATACAAGACACACGAAGACATTCACACATATGTATGTATACGAGTATTCTGTTTTTTTATTTCATTACACTGTTTTCTCTTAATTACAACACTTTTTTTACTGTGAATTATATTTTCTTAATGTCCATGAGATGATGTTTGTTGAATAGAGTAAATATTTGCATATAACATTCAGGTGATGTTTTTGATGTATACACTACACATATGTATGTATGTATGCATTCTTTAAAATTCAATTCATCAGAATGTGTATGTAAAATCTTTATTGAAACAATATTTTCCACTTTTTTTTCTCTTTTATTTGGTTTTGGTATATCAATGTTTACTTATCAGTTGCTTCGTTTATTTATAGTTCTTAGATGGTGATGGTTTTAAAGTAATTTTACAGTCAAACACGGTTATAATGCACATTTATATTTTTTATATTTTGAAACTCATTACTCATTGAAATTCTATTCTTTGAAAAGTGTCAATTTCTTCATATAGCTGGTATATTGTAGCAATTTCTGTGCCTTATAACCGGGTTTCACTGTAAGTCCATATTTACAATAGGCAATTTTCCTTGCGGCAATTGTCAGTTTGATGGAGAGAGGGGTGAGGCATTTGCTAACCCTTTTGCCTCTCAACACCCTATCTAACCTACAAACTGACAATTGCTTCAAGGAAAATCGCTTATATAAATATGGACTAAATTATTTATTTATTTTGTAACTAATATCTATTAAATATCTTATTTATATTTTCTAAAAGGTAGGTACAACAGCTCTTGTGTGTTATATAAACAACTTTTGTGGGGGAGGTACCTGAAGGAGTGGACCGATATGGCTTATCTTCGAATTTAAACTATGTTTGGACAAAATATTACGAAGGCCAAATTTTGGACCGAATCTGCAGATCCGTTCGAGAGTTATCTTGCGCTCCAATCACTACACACGGTGTCATAGGGGCACTTTGCAATTTTAGGCTATTTTCTCAGGACTTGCCTCTGATAAGACTTGTACCGACGTATGGGGGGCAGTGAATACAAGTTGCTGCAACAAAAACCAAAGTGATTCGCGAGCAGGTTCTAAACTGAACTTTTTCCAAATTTTGTGTGGGAGGTACCCGAAGGCGTAGACCGATTGAGTTCATATTGGAACCTCAATTAAGTCCGGTAGAAATATCAAGATGTGGGGGAGGTACCGGAAGGAATGGACCGATATAACCCATTTTCGAACTTAAACTAAATTTGGACAAAATATTGCGATAGCCAACTTTTTGACCAAATCGGTTCATCTGTTCGAGAGTTATCGTGCGCACCAGCCAGACAGACAGACGCACGGACATTGCTAAATCGACTCCAAATTGTCTGAAACACATTTCGTCCAAACATACTTGGGGTCTAAAACCATTATTTCGATGAGGCACATTTTGCCTAGTTAGCATAAATGCTGAGGGTATAAAAAAACATTAAACTTTACATGTTCCAAATTTTGTGTGGGAGATACCCTAAGGAGTGGTACGACCAAGTTTAGGCACAACCAAGTTTAGTTAGTGCCGGCAGAGTTTTTGGAGCTCCAGGGCCATTATCTCAAAAAGTATGGACTTGTCCCCGAAAAAGAATACAGCGTCAAGGAAAAGAATACAAAGTCAAAATTTCGATTTTTAACAAAAAAGGTGCCGTTTATTGACCATTAATCGGTCAAAAATTATTAAGGAAAATTCTCTTATTTGAGACAAAATTTTGATGTATTCAATAAACTCACAAAAATATATGAAGACTGAACACCAAATTTCTGTAATTTTGTGGCTAAAACCTTAAAAACCCGAAAATTGGGCGGTACCGTTCCACGGGGGTTATATCAAAACGTGAACCAATACCAACAATTCTCTGCAAAAATATTTCGCAAAACCTGGCGAAGACTAAATACCAAACATCAGCTACATTGGTTGTTTAATGTGAATAAAACCTTGAAAATACCGAAAATCGGGCGATACCGTTCTATTGGAGCTATATCACAACGTGGACCTATGTACATAATTTTTATCAGAAAATTTTTTGGTCCATTGGGAACCCTCAATGCAAAAGTTCCGCGTATTTGGGCGTGAAACATATGTATGTAAAATCTTCAAAATTCCGAAAATCGGGAGGTACCGTTATATGGGGTCTATATCAAAACGTGGACCTATGTCCATAATTTTTATCGGAAAAGTTTTTTGTAAAGTGAAAACCCCGCATCTCAAAATTCAACCAATTTGGTTGATAAGTTTAGCTAAAATATTCAAACTACCGAAACATTAAGAAGTACCGTTGCATGTTGATTATCCCAAAACGTGGACCGACCTTCCCAATTTTTTGCTCTCGACATTGTCAGTGAACTATAAGTATTTATACCAAAATTCATCTGCCAACGCCAACTCCTTTTATATTTGGCCACCGTTTATTTGAACTCGTGACATAGTGCAGCGTTTTCTTGAGGTCATGCGCCATTATCTCGGGAACTATGGACTTGCCCTCGAAAAAATTACAATGACGTAACGGGGCCCGCACGAACATCATGTTACAAAAAATTTCATAACGATTCGTGAGGTGTCACTAAACTGCACTTATTTCAAATTTTGTGTGGGAGGTAGCTGAAGGAGTGGACCGATATAATCCATATTTGAACCTGATGTATGCCTAGAGGTTGTATTACCATATGCAAAGTTTGTTTCAATTCGGGTACTCCCTTCGAGAGTTGTCGTGCGCACAAGTTTTGCGACAATTTTTGAACATTTGTGGGGGAGGTACCTGAAGGAGTGTACCTATATGGCCAAATCAGGACAAAATATTTACGTACCCAAAATTTGAACCGAATCGATTGATCCGTTCGAGAGTTATGGTGCGCACCAGCCAGACAGACAGACGGACATTGCTAAATCGAATCCAAATTGTCTGAAACGGATATCGTACAAACATACTTGGGGTCTAAAACCATTACTTCGATGATTTCGATCAATTATTTTTTTTTCGAAAATCTTTCAGAAACTCCTTTAAAAAGTGATCGTATCAAACAAATCATTATTTTCTAGAAAATTGTTGGCCACAAAATTTTACTACATATCTCAGAATTCACCATATCTGTAGGTAAACGCCAAGAATAAGCAAAAAATATAGGTCCACTCCTTCCGGTACCTCCCCTGCAAAAGTTCGGAAATGTTCGGAAAATTTGTGCACAAGATAACTCTTGAAAGAATTAACCGATTTGCTTCATATTTTGCACATCGTGAAATTTCTACCAGACTTAGATGATGTTCCAATATGGATTCAATCGGTCTACTTCTTCGGGTACCTCCAACACAAAATTTCGGAAAAGTTCAGTTTAGAGCCTGCACTCAAATCGCTTTACTTTTTTGTAACAACTTGTATTCACCCCCCACCCCACTCTTCTTACGATGGTACAAGTTTCATCAGGCGCAAGTCCATACTTCCTGAGAAAATAGCCTAAAAGTTGCAAAAAAAACCCCTATGATACCGTGTGTAGTGGTTGGAGCGCAAGATAACTCTCGAACGCATCTGCCGATTCCAAACGGATCTGCAGTCCAAAATTTGGCCTTCGTAATATTTTGACCAAACTTAGTTTAAGTTCGAAGATAAGCCATATCGGTCCACTTCTTCAGGTACCTCCCCCACAAAAGTACAATAATGTTCGGAAAATTGTGCGCACGATAACTCGTGAAGGTAGTGACCAATTTGGTCCATACTTTATACATCCTAATATATCTATCAGATATCGATCAGGTTCGAATGTGGACTATATCTGTCTACTCCTTCGGATACCTCCCATACAAAATTTCGAATAAGTTCACTTTACGTCCTGCTCTCGAATCACTTTGATTTTTGTTGCAGCAACTGGCATTCGCTGCCTCCATTACGGCGGTAAAAAGTTTTTTCAGAGGCAGGTCCATACTTCTAGAGAAAACAACCCGAACGGTGTAAAAACCCCTATGGCACCACATGTACTGTGTGTAGAGCAGGATAACTCTCGAATTGATCAACCGATTTGGTCCAAAATTTGTCCTTCGTCATATTTTGTCTAAACTTAGTTTCAATTCGAAGATGAGCAATATCATTTTTTAAAAAATTTCATAATATTTTTTCCAAATTTAGTTTAACTTCTAAAATGGCCCATATCGGTCCACTCTTTAGGGTACCTCCCCCACAAAAGTTCAACATTTGTGTCTAAGTGCAGTTTAGGGTCTGTAGGAAGATCCTTTGGAAATGTATACCGATGCTTTGTGGATTTGTTTACAGCGATATTATGTTTTCCGTGGACAAGTCCATGCTTCCTGGTATACTGGTCCAAAAGTTATACGATGACACACTGAATTGACTAGCGGGCGAGATATCTATCGAAAAGATATGACTCCTAAAATAAGATCCACATCCATAATGGACTATGTCGGTCCATTCCTTCAAGTACCTCCTCCGCAACACTTTCCAACTTTTATCCTAATCCATATTTTTGTCGGCAATTTCAAATGACCAAAAAGGGCCAAAAATTTCTGAAAATACCCTAAATACATTCGATCTGTCCGTAGATGAAAGTTAAAATTCACATAGGCTGACGGTGTATATCTGTCGGCAATGCCGACTGAGACTTTTTAATTGTCAAAATACCGAAAATCGGAAGGTGGCGCTGTACCAAGAAATGGACCTATGATGACAGTTTTTGGTGGAGATGTTTTGTGATCATTAGGAACTTCAACTGTCAAATTACAGGCAGTTCGGTTAAAAATTGTAGCTAAAATCTTCAAAATACCTGAAATCGGGAGGTACCGTTACATGGGGGCTATACCAAAACATGGACCTATGTTGACGGTTTTTGGTGGAGATGTTTTGTGACCACTAGGAACGTCAAATGTCAAACTGCAGTTAGTTCGGTTAAAAATTTTAGGTAAAATCTCAAAATACCGAAAATCGAAATCGGGTACCGTTATATGGAGGCTATATGGATGTGGACCGATATAGCCTATCTTTGAACTGCCTATAGAAAAAAGGAAAACGGGTACAAAAATATAGCGCTCTAGCTCAATAATTGTGGACGCTAGAGTGATTACAACAGACGGACAGACGCACATGACTATATCGACTCAGAATTTTATTCTGATCAAGAATAAATATACTTTATCGCAACTAAGTATACCCTCCATACTATGGTGGAGGGTATAAAAAGGTATCAGTCGGCTTGGTCGACAGAGATATACCATCAGTCTTGGACGTATAGAAAAGAAGTAACACACAATACTTCTGACGTCTATATAAAACGATGTACAACGTTCGGCTTTCAATTAACAACATGTTCTTTTTATTTACTACAATAATTACAAATTCAACTCAAATGATTGATATTTGTTAAAAGAATTAAAAAATCGAATGTAATTTATTTACAACGCGTTCGTACAACAAATACAACTTTAATTTATTAAAAAACTCGAACTTGTCATTAGTAGTTCCAACAACATCAAAAAAAGCATAGTGTGTAAAATCTTATAGTGTGTTGCCATATCGAAAAATAACTTTATTCACAGAGTTGCCACATCGATTTCACCGTCCGCTCTTCTGGGATTAACGTGAACATGACAGAGAGTTACTACACCATTTTCACATGTAATTCGAAGAATTTCAGTTGTAATTTGATTATTTCATTTGAAATTCGAAACATTTCACTTGTAATTTGAGAATTCCAATTGAATTTCGAATTATTTCATTTGTAATTTGAGAATTCCAATTGAAATTCGAATTATTTCATTTGTAATTTGAGAATTCCAATTGAAATTCGAATTATTTCATTTGTAATTCGAATTTTTCCATTTGTAATTCGAATTATTCCATTTGTAATTTGAATTTTTTCATTTGAAATTCGTATTATTACATTTTAAATTCGAATTATTACATTTGTAATTTGAATTTTTCCATTTGAAATTCGAATTATTACATTTGAAAATCGAATTATTTTATTTGTAATAAAAACAAAAATACTCTCATTTCTTATTTATACAAAGGTGAAGATAATCCAACCATAACGCTTAAATCAATAAAGGATCGTATTCATCTTAACTTAAAATTTTTATGAAAATTATATTTTTGAGACTTTTTAAGCATTTTGTAATAATTAACTTTTTTCTCTAAAACGTATAGTTTGCCTGCAATCGGGTCATCTTTTAAAAGTTCCAAAAACTTTGGAGGGTAATATAGGTGTATCCCTACATGCCAATCCCTTTGTTTTTGATTGGGAAAATAACAAATCCCTGACTTTATATGATTCTAACATTTTTGATTAAATTTTTATCGCATATTTAAATTATTATTATTTATAATACTTTTCCACATCATTGTGTCGACTTTTTAAGTGTACGCTTCCAACACCCTCTCAACCATCTGGGATGATCCACAACCTTAAAAAAAAACTTAAAAATGGATCATCGTTGCCACCACCCTTAATGTAAAAATATTTCAGATGCTTTGATTTTCAAATGTAATAATTCGAATTTCAAATGAAAAACTTCAAATTACAAATGTAAAAATTCAAATTTCAAATGTAATAATTCGAATTACAAATGGAAAATTTCGAATTACAAATGAAATAATTCGAATTTCAAATGAAAAAATTCGAATTACAAATGAAATAATTCGAATTTCAATTGGAATTCTCAAATTACAAATGAAATAATTCGAATTTCAATTGGAATTCTCAAATTACAAATGAAATAATTCGAAATTCAATTGGAATTCTCAAATTACAAGTGAAATGTTTCGAATTTCAAATGAAATAATCAAATTACAACTGAAATTCTTCGAATTACAACTGAAATTATTCGAATTACATGTGAAAATGGTGTAGAACCTGGTTTTTGCAATCTTAAAATCCGTATTGATCCGTATGTTATTATTGAATTTTTCTTCAAGAAGTCTTTACTTTAACGCCGTGTTATAAAATACATATTCTTTGCAATGCCCCAAATTTATGATTACTGTGCGTTGGATACTTTTAGGTGTATCAGCTGATTAATTATCAAAAAATCGCTATTACAAAAAGAGTCACATTGTTTCAAAACTTCTTAATATTTCGAAATTTCCATAATTCTTTTACGAACTTAGTTGAATATTTACATTATATGTTTCCTTTTGATGGACCCGGTACATCTTAAGTAATTTAAAAGATTTATGTTCATTTTATGTAACTCCTTTTACTTTATAGCACACTTTCATTTAGTTAAAACAATAGCTCTTCCTTTGGTCCGGTTTGTTTTATGTGAAATCCTTTTATGAAATCCCATATTTTGCACTTTTTTTCTGTTGTATGAAAAATTTACTAACACAACTAATAATCTGTTTCGCTTAAATACAACAATACTCCGCAGACAAACTATTGAAATACTAATCTTAATGAAGAAAATTACTTCAACAGTAATTTTTAATATAAAATTTTCTTTTTACTTCCTCTCTCTCCCTCTCTCTTTCCACTCTGGGAATTTTTTCAATTAATCATTTACCCCGCAACGAAAATTAAAAAAAAACCCAACACTTTTAAAGATGATACCTGTCGCTCTGATGAGTTCACCTGCGGCAATGGACGTTGCATACAAAAACGTTGGATATGCGATCACGATGATGACTGTGGTGATGGATCGGATGAAAAGAATTGCGCCAAGGTGCCATGTGGTGCTCATGAATTTACATGTTCGAATGGTGCCTGCATTCACAAGAAATGGAAATGTGATGGTGATCCAGATTGTTATGATGGCTCAGATGAAGTGGTAAGTAATGTTCAGTTGAATTTCTTTCATTTTTTCTCGAAATATCATGTCATAATAAATGGCAATATTTTTGTATTATAAAAAAGAAATTTTGTTGTTGTGAGTTTTGTTGCAGCAACAAAGCCACTGAGCGACACACATTAAGACAATGAAAAGAGAAACAATTAAAATACATAAAAAATCCATTTATATTTCCGAGCTGTTGCAAGTTTTGTCAATGTTAAAGAGTTTGCAGAACAAGTTAGTTTAAGTTTTAAGTAGCATATTTTGTATACTTTAGAATGTTGGTAAATACTTGGAATTTTGCAGAAATTAAAAAAAATACAAAATAATTTTTTTTTACAATTTTTATAAAAATTGTTTATTAATGACCTTTCCTACTAAAAAGTTCATCGGAGATGACTTTTCCCATAAAGCAAAGTTCATCGGAGATGATTTCTCCCATATAGAAAAGTTCATCGGAGATGACTTTTCCCATATAGAAAAGTTCATCGGAGATGACTTTTCCCATATAGAAAAGTTCATCGGAGATGACTTTTCCCATATAGAAAAGTTCATCGGAGATGACTTTTCCCATATAGAAAAGTTCATCGGAGATGACTTTTCCCATATAGAAAAGTTCATCGGAGATGATTTTCCCATATAGAAAAGTTCATCGGAGATGACTTTCCCATATAAACTTTTCCCATATAGAAAACTTCATCGGCGATGACTTTTTCCCATATAGAAAACTTCATCGGAGATGACTTTTCCCATATAGAAAAGGTTATCGGAGATGACTTTTCCTATATAGAAAAGTTCATCGGAGATGACTTTTCCCATATAGAAAAGTTCATCGGAGATGACTTTTCTCATATAGAAAAGTTCATCGGAGATGACTTTTCCCATATAGAAAAGTTCATCGGAGATGACTTTTCCCATATAGAAAAGTTCATCGGAGATGACTTTTCCCATATAGAAAAGTTCATCGGAGATGACTTTTCCCATATAGAAAAGTTCATCGGAGATGACTTTTCCCATATAGAAAAGTTCATCGGAGATGACTTTTCCCATATAGAAAAGTTCATCGGAGATGACTTTTCCCATATAGAAAAGTTCATCGGAGATGACTTTTCCCATATAGAAAAGTTCATCGGAGATGACTTTTCCTATATAGAAAAGTTCATCGGATATGACTTTTCCTTTATAGAAAATTTCATCGGAGATGACTTTTCCTATATAGAAAAGTTCATCGAATATGACTTTTCCCTATATAGAAAAGTTCATCGGAGATGACTGTTCCTATATAGAAAAGTTCATCGGAGATAACTTTTCCCATATAGAAAAGTTCATCGGAGATGACTTTTCCCATATAGAAAAGTACATCGGAGATGACTTTTCCCATATAGAAATGTTCATCGGAGATGACTTTTCCCATATAGAACAATTCATCGGGGATGCCTTTTCCTATAGAAAAGTTCATCGGAGATGACTTTTCCTATAAAAAATTCATCGGAGACGTCTTTTCCTATAGAAAAGTTCATCGGAGATGACTTTTCCTATAGAAAAGTTCATCGGAAATGACTTTTCCTATAGAAAAGTTCATCGGAGATGACTTTTTCTATAGAAAAGTTCATCGGAGTTAATCGGAGATGACTTTTCCTATAGAAAATTTCAACGGAGATGACTATTCCTATAGACGAGTTCATCGGAGATGACTTTTCCTATAGAAAAGTTCATCGGAGATGACTTTTCCTATAGAAAAGTTCATCGGAGATGACTTTTCCTATAGAAAAGTTCATCGGAGATGACTTTTCCTGTAGAAAGGCTCCTCAGAGGTGAATTTTTTCTATAGAAAGGATCATCGGAGTGACTTTTCTTATCGAAAAGTTCATCGATGATGACTTTTCCTATTGAATAATTCATTGGAGATGACTTTTCCTATAGAAAAGTTCATTTGCTTATAAAAAGCTTTATCAGACATGGCGTTAACTGTAGAAAAGTTCATCGTATATGGCTTTTCCTATAGCAAAGTTCAGATTTCTCATAAAAAGAGCTTGTACTCTTCTGTTCGAAAATAGTCCTCTCTCCTATATAAAGACCTTCAGTTATGCTCTTTACGATACTGTTTTCCCATTTCGATCATCATTTTCCGTTTCTGCCTTCAAATATTCCCCCCATTCTGCACTCGCATAAAGAAAACAATAAACGTAAATAAATTAAGGAATTTTTTTAAGGACATCCCTGCATTTTAAAACGCTGTTCTTTGATATTCGGCTACTCTTGGCTTACGGCCACCGCGGTTTATTATGATACGGGTAATATAATTTTTAATACAATTGAATTAATTGAATAAATATCAAAAACAGAAAATACACTTTCCACACAGACAAAGAGTGGGGAGACTTTATGCGTCTTTATTCCATTGTGCCATCTACCAACAGGAAGCCAAGAAAAGAGGAGCAAACAGGAGCATCGTCCTGTAGAATATTTTCTTATCAACACTGAAGTACCATTTGGTAGTTGTGGTCTGCAAACACAAATGTATTCTCTTTATGGTCGGTATGACTTGGTGGTGCGCACAGGCTTACAAACATGGATGGCTGGCTGGGATGGAAACCACAGCAGCAGCATAAAACTTTGTTACTGTCGAGTCGTACTACCATCACCACCCTCTGGCTAGATGGCTGTGTGTGTGGGGTTTATGTGGTTGCTGGTATCGACATGGTGGACATGGCTGGAAACAAACATTAATTTTGTTTAAAAGGAAATGCAAGGAGAATCTGCGTAGCACACACATACAGATGCAGGCACACAAGCATGTATTTACGCACAAACTAGCCAGCTAAAGCGATATAAAGAACAGAATTGTGCTTAGTGTGGTCCTGGTGGTTTATATTTCTCTTTTTCCTGATTCTCTTTCCAGCATAACATATGCAATGAGTCGCAGTAATGAAATGAAAATGAACAGCCATGTCGGGCACACATAGAAATGTTGGTAAAAGGGTTCCTGGGTAAAAAGGATAACAAATGCTGGAGCTAGGTCTGATACCCCTAACTGGATTCAAAACTCTCTTAAGTATGGCATATATACTTGTATGTTTCTTTTTTTCTCCCTCTTCTAAAGTATGAATACCATATCCTGGTATGGTTACCAGCCCCACCACGACCACATACAGAACATGTCCTTTTGTCTATGTGTGCGGAAAAAATGCAATTGACTGCTGTTTGTATTTGTGTTTTAGAAAAAAAATGTGCATGCTTGCCGTTTACTATTTATTTAAAAGCCAGAGTTCCATTGCAGGACCAGAGTTAGAGCCGGGGTGTAATTTAAAAAAGAATAGCAAAGCTAAATTTCATGGTTTTGCGGTCAGAGTTTATTTAGGTTAAAATGCAAAGGCACATCCACTCTATTTAATTTGAACAAAACAAGAGCAGGAAAATAACTGGGAATCGGAACGAGAGGAATTCTAAAAAGAAAAATGTGGTTAACTTAACAGGAGGAAAACGGGGGCTTTTTGTTGGCTTTGGGAGATGATATTTATTCAGTTATGGTGTTTAACATTGCAGTAGTAGTAGTAAAGAAGGACCTTTTCTGTAGGAAAATACATTTTCGACGCATTTTTCTAAAAGAGAAGTCTATTTCGATGAAGTCTTCGATGAACTTTTCTATAGGAAAAGTCATCTCCGATATAGAAAAAACCATCTAAGAAGAACTTTGTTTAAGAAAATTCATCTTCGTTGAACTTTTCTATAGAGGAAAAGTCATCTTCGATGAACTTTTCTATATAGCAAAAGTCATTTCCGATGAACTTTTCTATAGGAAAAGTCCTCTCCGATGAACTTTTCTATATTCTATAGGAAAAGTCATCTCCGATGAACTTTTCTATAGGAAAAGTCATCTCCGATGAACTTTTCTATAGGAAAAGTCATCTCCGATGAACTTTTCTATAGGAAAAGTCATCTCCGATGAACTTTTCTATAGGAAAAGTCATCTCCGATGAACTTTTCTATAGGAAAAGTCATCTCCGATGAACTTTTCTATAGGAAAAGTCATCTCCGATGAACTTTTCTATAGGAAAAGTCAACTCCGATGAACTTTTCTATAGGAAAAGTCATCTCCGATGAACTTTTCTATAGGAAAAGTCATCTCCGATGAACTTTTCTATAGGAAAAGTCATCTCCGATGAACTTTTCTATAGGAAAAGTCATCTCCGATGAACTTTTCTATAGGAAAAGTCATCTCCGATGAACTTTTCTATAGGAAAAGTCATCTCCGATGAACTTTTCTATAGGAAAAGTCATCTCCGATGAAATTTTCTATAGGAAAAGTCATCTCCGATGAACTTTTCTATAGGAAAAGTAATTTCCCATCACCTTTTCTACAGGAAAAGTCATTGCCGATGAAACTTTCTATAGGAAAAATCATCTCCGATAAACTTTTCTATAGAGGAAAAGTCATCTCCGATTAACTTTTTTAAATAGGAAAAGTCGAACCGATGAACTTTTCTATATAGGAAAAGTCATCTCCGATGAACTTTTCTATATAGGAAAAGTCATCTCCGATGAACTTTTCTATATAGGAAAAGTCATCTCCGATGAACTTTTCTATATAGGAAAAGTCATCTCCGATGAACTTTTCTATATAAGAAAAGTCATCTCCGATGAACTTTTCTATATGGGAAAAGTCATCTCCGATGAACTTTTCTATATAGGAAAAGTCATCTCCGATGAACTTTTCTATATAGGAAAAGTCATCTCCGATGAACTTTTCTATATAGGAAAAGTCATCTCCGATGAACTTTTATATATAGGAAAAGTCATCTCCGATGAACTTTTCTATATAGGAAAAGTCATCTCCGATGAACTTTTCTATATAGGAAAAGTCATCTCCGATGAACTTTTCTATATAGGAAAAGTCATCTCAGATGAACTTTTCATATCCGATTAATTTTTTATATAGGAAAAGTGATCCCCGGAAAAGTCATCTCCGATGAACTTTTCTATATAGGAAAAGTCATGTCCGATGAACTTTTCTATATAGGAAAAGTCATCTCCGATGAACTTTTCTATATAGGAAAAGTCATCTCAGATGAACTTTTCATATCCGATTAATTTTTTATATAGGAAAAGTGATCCCCGGAAAAGTCATCTCCGATGAACTTTTCTATATAGGAAAAGTCATCTCCGATGAACTTTTCTATATAGGAAAAGTCATCTCCGATTAACTTTTCTATATAGGAAAAGTCATCTCCGATGAACTTTTCTATAGGAAAAGTCATCTCCGATGAAATTTTCTATAGGAAAAGTCATCTCCGATGAACTTTTCTATATAAGAAAAGTCATCTCCGATGAACTTTTCTATATAGGAAAAGTCATCTCCGATGAACTTTTCTATATAGGAAAAGTCATCTCCGATGAACTTTTCTATATAGGAAAAGTCATCTCCGATAAACTTTTCTATATAGGAAAAGTCATCTCCGATGGACTTTTCTATATAGGAAAAGTCATCTCCGATGAACTTTTATATATAGGAAAAGTCATCTCCGATGAACTTTTATATATAGGAAAAGTCATCTCCGATGAACTTTTCTATATAGGAAAAGTCATCTCCAGTGAACTTTTCATATCAGATTAATTTTTTATATTGGAAAAGTCCTCCCCGATGAACTTTTCTATAGGAAAATTCATCTCCGATGAACTTTTCTAGATATGAAAAGCCATCTCAGATGAACTTTTCATATCCGATTAATTTTTTATATAGGAAAAGTGATCCCCGGAAAAGTCATCACCGATGAACTTTTCTATATAGGAAAAGTCATGTCCGATGAACTTTTCTATATAGGAAAAGTCATCTCCGATGAACTTTTCTATATAGGAAAAGTCATCTCCAGTGAACTTTTCATATCCGATTAATTACTTGTCTATATAGGAAAAGTTATCTCCGATGAACTTTTCTATATAGGAAAAGTCATCGACGTTGAACTTTCTATATATAGGAAAAGATATAGAAAAGTTGATGACTTTTCCTATAGAAAAGGTTACGGAAAATTACGTCAACGAAATTTATTTTTCTTTTAGAAAATGTGTTCTAAGATTACCTTTCCTATAGAAAATTTCATTTGAGATAACTTTTGAGAGAGAAAACTTCATCGAAGATTAGTTTTCCTCTTGAAAAGGTCATCGAATATGACTTATCCTTTTGTAAAGGTCAAAGATGACTTTTGAGACAGAAAAAAATCATCGAAGATGACTTTTTCCATAGAGAAAATTATAGAAGATGACATCGCCTCGGGAAAAGGTCATTGAAAATTTGATTTCGTCTCGAAAAGGTCTTCGAAGATGACTTTTCCTATAGACAAAGCCGTCAATCATGACTTTTGAGAGAGAAAGAAGTTTATCGAAGATGACTTACCCTAGAGAAAAGGCCATAGAAGATTATATTGACTTTTTCCGTAGAGAAAATTATCGAAGATTACTTCGCCTAGAGAAAAGGTCATCGAAAATTTGTTTTCGTCTAGAAAAGTTCTTCGAAGATGACTTTTCCTATAGATAAGGTCATCAATCATGACTTTTGAGAGAGAAAGAAGTTTATCGAATATGACTTATCCTATAGAAAAGGCCATCGAAGATTATTTTGCCAATAGAAAGGGTCTTCGATATTTATTTTCCTAACTAAAGTCTTTTCCAATAGCAAATGTCATTTCCTATACAATATTTAATTGGAAGATCTTCTTAAGGAATACCCTAAGACCTAATCATGGAAGACTACAAGGTCTTCTCATAGATTTGCACAATGTATTTTTAATAGAAGACCAAAAGTTCTCCATTAAAAAGACCACGAAGTATTTTTAGAGAAGACCTCTAGGTCATTTATAGAAGACCTCTTAGGCCTTCTTACAGAAGACAATCAGGTATTTTTATGATAGTTCTTCATTCTGAATTACCATTTTCCGCCGCCCAGTCACTCTGAGTATCTCTTTTGTATAGATTGTTAAAAGCTTATTCCGCCTTAATATATGCTTTAAATTTTGTTATGCATTTAAACAACTTCCATTTAGTATGTTAAAGTTATAGTTTTTGACCAGAGACCGGAACAAAATATGTTTATGATGCCAGCTAGCTGGGGTAGGTTTTTGGTAGTCGGTTAGTTGGTGTCTTAATATTGTGGTCACATAAATCTTAGTGGTTTTTCTTGGGGGGAAGTTTTTATGCAATTTTAAATGCTATGGTTTTGTGGATATTTTTGTGAACATTTTAAACATGGCACATTTGTAAAAGGGGAATACGAAAAGAAAAATGCAACAAATCTCTTGCATATTTTAGATAGTCCTGTTTACTATATCAACAGCAAAATGGCAAGAAGTCTTGAAATGTTGGTGATATTTTTTCGACTAGATTCTTCTTTCGTTGTGGTGGCAAAGGGGGGATAGAAAAATGTATTATTTGTCTATGCCTTAGTGCCCAGAATTGTTTTTGTAAATAGCTTTAGTGGGTTATTTTATGTTTCCCCTAAGAGTTCCATAAAACAAAACAAAGCTAACCAGTCAGCAAGTAATGTATAAATTATGGACTCCCTTTGGATGGTAGTTTCTTTGTTTGCGTATATTTTGTTTTGGCATTTTTCTGCAATTCTTCCATTGCATCCTTTGTTTAGGGAAATCTTTTGTTTTTTTCACAATTGCATTTTAATTGTGGACGTTTATTTGCCAGTAAGGGAAGAAAGAGGGGAAATGGCATTCATCACTGTGTGGTTTATAATTTTAAGTTGTTTTATTGTTGATAATACTTTTGTAGATATTTACGACAATCATAAATGATGATTACTTTTGTTATTATTCCATTATTAATGGTAAATAATTATTGTAATGTACTTTTTAAAAAGTTTATTAATGGCCATAAAACATTTGAATGGATTAAAGGGACAGGCTTTAATGTTCCATATGAAAAAATCGGAAATAGAATCCATAGCATATTGACAGTCTCTTTCACAGAAAGGGACACTCAGAGGTGTAAATGTTTGAATCATATTTACGTGGCATAAGTCGTGGTAAATCCAATACCGAATAGTTTTTGACTTCATGCCAAATTCTGGGGAAGACTGAATAGGAGTAAATCAACGACACTATAAGGTCGTAGGCGATTACAAAGACACTATAATGTCAAGGCGTTATAAACTCAGATTTTAAAGTCGTAATAAACTCAAACGTGCCGAGCTTCATATTATCCCTAACCGAAAATAACAATACCGGAGGCTGGAGGAATAATAATAATATCAGTGTTAGTTTTCGTATATGCCAGGAGCTCCATGAGCTATGTGGCGACCTGCCTACAACCAAGCTAAACCAAATATTGTCACTTGCTAACCATTATCTTTTTATAGTCGAAATATTTTTTTTTTTCATATTTC
The DNA here is from genome assembly GCF_047663935.1 of Musca autumnalis. Classification (NCBI taxonomy): domain Eukaryota; kingdom Metazoa; phylum Arthropoda; class Insecta; order Diptera; family Muscidae; genus Musca; species Musca autumnalis. The sequence continues at coordinate 73,754,961 of NW_027411644.1, forward strand.
TTAAAATTAGGGAAACAATTGAATAACATTTTGCATGACCCAATTAAAAGTTCTCAGCATTTCTAGCATCATCCATCCATTAGCTCAGAATAATACAAAATTTTTGTTATCCATTACCATGGACTATGTTCTAATTTTTATTGTCAATATAATTTAAATTGCTTTTGAAGTATTCTCTTAGCAACTGGCCAGCAGCGCTTTGCCGTCATCATCCTAAAAGTATACAACAAATTTGACAATAAACATTTATTCTGTAATTGTACATCTAGTTGGCTTGCAATTATTAATAACGTTTGAATTGTAGAAAACAACAATTCAAGAGACAGTAACTTGAAAATTTGTTGTACAATTTCACAAATTGCCAATTGGAAACAAAATAATTTTCTTTTTATGAAAAATGCAATAATGGGACATCAGATGGATACAAGGAAACAAAGTTAAGGTAATGGATTTTAAAAATGAAAAAGACAAATTTTAGGTATTTTAAAAGTGGTCTTTTATAAAAAGACTGTGAGTTCTGTAAAAAGACATTGTGATCTTTTATAAGAAGACCTTGTTGTCTTCTATAAGACGACCTTTTGGTATAGCCCAGGGCAGAATAGTGTTTTCTATAGGGAAAACTTTAATTCAGCCTGGCTGAATAAGGTTTTCCATAGGAAAACTTTAATTCAGCCTGGCTGAATAAGGTTTTCCATAGGAAAACTTTAATTCAGCCTGGCTGAATAAGGTTTTCCATAGGAAAACTTTAATTCAGCCTGGCTGAATAAGGTTTTCCATAGGAAAACTTTAATTCAGCCTGGCTGAATAAGGTTTTCCATAGGAAAACTTTAATTCAGCCTGGCTGAATAAGGTTTTCCATAGGAAAACTTTAATTCAGCCTGGCTGAATAAGGTTTTCCATAGGAAAACTTTAATTCAGCCTGGCTGAATAAGGTTTTCCATAGGAAAACTTTAATTCAGCCTGGCTGAATAAGGTTTTCCATAGGAAAACTTTAATTCAGCCTGGCTGAATAAGGTTTTCCATAGGAAAACTTTAATTCAGCCTGGCTGAATAAGGTTTTCCATAGGAAAACTTTAATTCAGCCTGGCTGAATAAGGTTTTCCATAGGAAAACTTTAATTCAGCCTGGCTGAATAAGGTTTTCCATAGGAAAACTTTAATTCAGCCTGGCTGAATAAGGTTTTCCATAGGAAAACTTTAATTCAGCCTGGCTGAATAAGGTTTTCCATAGGAAAACTTTAATTCAGCCTGGCTGAATAAGGTTTTCCATAGGAAAACTTTAATTCAGCCTGGCTGAATAAGGTTTTCCATAGGAAAACTTTAATTCAGCCTGGCTGAATAAGGTTTTCCATAGGAAAACTTTAATTCAGCCTGGATGAATAAGGTTTTCCATAGGAAAACTTTAATTCAGCCTGGCTGAATAAGGTTTTCCATAGGAAAACTTTAATTCAGCCTGGATGAATAAGGTTTTCCATAGGAAAACTTTAATTCAGCCTGGCTGAATAAGGTTTTCCATAGGAAAACTTTAATTCAGCCTGGCTGAATAAGGTTTTCCATGGGAAAACTTTAATTCAGCCTGGCTGAATAAGGTTTTCCATGGGAAAACTTTAATTCAGCCTGGCTGAATAAGGTTTTCCATAGGAAAACTTTAATTCAGTCTGGCTGAATAAGGTTTTCCATAGGAAAACTTTAATTCAGCCTGGCTGAATAAGGTTTTCCATAGGAAAACTTTAATTCAGCCTGGCTGAATAAGGTTTTCCATAGGAAAACTTTAATTCAGCCTGGCTGAATAAGGTTTTCCATAGGAAAACTTTAATTCAGCCTGGCTGAATAAGGTTTTCCATAGGAAAACTTTAATTCAGCCTGGCTGAATAAGGTTTTCCATAGGAAAACTTTAATTCAGCCTGGCTGAATAAGGTTTTCCATAGGAAAACTTTAATTCAGCCTGGCTGAATAAGGTTTTCCATAGGAAAACTTTAATTCAGCCTGGCTGAATAAGGTTTTCCATAGGAAAACTTTAATTCAGCCTGGCTGAATAAGGTTTTCCATAGGAAAACTTTAATTCAGCCTGGCTGAATAAGGTTTTCCATAGGAAAACTTTAATTCAGCCTGGCTGAATAAGGTTTTCCATAGGAAAACTTTAATTCAGCCTGGCTGAATAAGGTTTTCCATAGGAAAACTTTAATTCAGCCTGGCTGAATAAGGTTTTCCATAGGAAAACTTTAATTCAGCCTGGCTGAATAAGGTTTTCCATAGGAAAACTTTAATTCAGCCTGGCTGAATAAGGTTTTCCATAGGAAAACTTTAATTCAGCCTGGCTGAATAAGGTTTTCCATAGGAAAACTTTAATTCAGCCTGGCTGAATAAGGTTTTCCATAGGAAAACTTTAATTCAGCCTGGCTGAATAAGGTTTTCCATAGGAAAACTTTAATTCAGCCTGGCTGAATAAGGTTTTCCATAGGAAAACTTTAATTCAGCCTGGCTGAATAAGGTTTTCCATAGGAAAACTTTAATTCAGCCTGGCTGAATAAGGTTTTCCATAGGAAAACTTTAATTCAGCCTGACTGAATAAGGTTTTCCATAGGAAAACTTTAATTCAGCCTGGCTGAATAAGGTTTTCCATAGGAAAACTTTAATTCAGCCTGGCTGAATAAGGTTTTCCATAGGAAAACTTTAATTCAGCCTGGCTGAATAAGGTTTTCCATAGGAAAACTTTAATTCAGCCTGGCTGAATAAGGTTTTCCATAGGAAAACTTTAATTCAGCCTGGCTGAATAAGGTTTTCCATAGGAAAACTTTAATTCAGCCTGGCTGAATAAGGTTTTCCATAGGAAAACTTTAATTCAGCCTGGCTGAATAAGGTTTTCCATAGGAAAACTTTAATTCAGCCTGGCTGAATAAGGTTTTCCATAGGAAAACTTTAATTCAGCCTGGCTGAATAAGGTTTTCCATAGGAAAACTTTAATTCAGCCTGGCTGAATAAGGTTTTCCATAGGAAAACTTTAATTCAGCCTGGCTGAATAAGGTTTTCCATAGGAAAACTTTAATTCAGCCTGGCTGAATAAGGTTTTCCATAGGAAAACTTTAATTCAGCCTGGCTGAATAAGGTTTTCCATAGGAAAACTTTAATTCAGCCTGGCTGAATAAGGTTTTCCATAGGAAAACTTTAATTCAGCCTGGCTGAATAAGGTTTTCCATAGGAAAACTTTAATTCAGCCTGGCTGAATAAGGTTTTCCATAGGAAAACTTTAATTCAGCCTGGCTGAATAAGGTTTTCCATAGGAAAACTTTAATTCAGCCTGGCTGAATAAGGTTTTCCATAGGAAAACTTTAATTCAGCCTGGCTGAATAAGGTTTTCCATAGGAAAACTTTAATTCAGCCTGGCTGAATAAGGTTTTCCATAGGAAAACTTTAATTCAGCCTGGCTGAATAAGGTTTTCCATAGGAAAACTTTAATTCAGCCTGGCTGAATAAGGTTTTCCATAGGAAAACTTTAATTCAGCCTGGCTGAGTAAGGTTTTCCATAGGAAAACTTTAATTCAGCCTGGCTGAATAAGGTTTTCCATAGGAAAACTTTAATTCAGCCTGGCTGAATAAGGTTTTCCATAGGAAAACTTTAATTCAGCCTGGCTGAATAAGGTTTTCCATAGGAAAACTTTAATTCAGCCGGGCTGAATAAGGTTTTCCATAGGAAAACTTTAATTCAGCCTGGCTGAATAAGGTTTTCCATAGGAAAACTTTAATTCAGCCTGGCTGAATAAGGTTTTCCATAGGAAAACTTTAATTCAGCCTGGCTGAATAAGGTTTTCCATAGGAAAACTTTAATTCAGCCTGGCTGAATAAGGTTTTCCATAGGAAAACTTTAATTCAGCCTGGCTGAATAAGGTTTTCCATAGGAAAACTTTAATTCAGCCTGGCTGAATAAGGTTTTCCATAGGAAAACTTTAATTCAGCCTGGCTGAATAAGGTTTTCCATAGGAAAACTTTAATTCAGCCTGGCTGAATAAGGTTTTCCATAGGAAAACTTTAATTCAGCCTGGCTGAATAAGGTTTTCCATAGGAAAACTTTAATTCAGCCTGGCTGAATAAGGTTTTCCATAGGAAAACTTTAATTCAGCCTGGCTGAATAAGGTTTTCCATAGGAAAACTTTAATTCAGCCTGGCTGAATAAGGTTTTCCATAGGAAAACTTTAATTCAGCCTGGCTGAATAAGGTTTTCCATAGGAAAACTTTAATTCAGCCTGGCTGAATAAGCTTTCATATGGGAAAACTTTATTTCAGCCTGGCTGAATAACGTTACCCGTTCATCTCTCTATTTGTCAAACTCGGATCTGCTTCCTTTAAATGAATATAGTTTTAGGGAAAGCCCATTATTCTATTCCTTTCAAAATATTTTTACTCTTTATTCTTTGCTGTTCTAAATATTTAGCATTGCTTTCACTTATTGTTAGCCTTGAATAAAACGAAGCCAGATCATCAAAAAAAAAAATCCAGTTCCTCTTGTTGCTTTTATTGTTCTGATTGTTTTATAAACTCTTTTAACAAAGTAAGGCAAGCATGCGAAGGAAAAAAATTGTTTTCATTGCTTTTGGGAAGTATGCATGTGTACACACACATATGTGAACCCATGACTGTGGTCTTGTTCGTTGCTTGTTTGGTTGCCAGGCATATGTTGTGGAAGTGGAAGTATTTAAGGCAAGTAACATCGTGGTGAACATTGTTTTATTGGACAATTCCCCAAAGCTTTTTTGGAAGGCTTCAAGGGAAATGAATTTGATATTGTTTGCCACCACATACATTTGAATGCAAACGGAAGTCGGGTTGGTATTTACGTTCGAAAGTAAAATGGGGTCTGTGGAGAATTTTGAAGTTTGAAATGATAATTGTTTTGTCTGAAACGCCTTCTAATGGGTGGTTGTAATAGTACCTAATGGGAGGATCAAAGGCCAATTCTCATTTTCTGTTTTTGCGCAAAGGATTTTCGTCAAAACCATGACACAACACAGACCTATCCAGACTTATAATCTTTTATGTCGTTTTTTCACGACTTTCTACTTGTTCCTTATTGTCCTTCTTTGACCTTTCAGTGGCACAACCTAATCACAGGCTACTTCATTTCAAAGTGAATTTAATCTAATTATTCTGTAATGACGAATCATTGTGTGAATCAATTACAGAAGAACTGCAAACTCAACAAAGAAGGAGAAGAAGCACAAAATTCTTGGAAAGACTCGTTTTCCAATCGTTGGTATGGGGAAAGTGTAAATTTGAGAAACTTACAGTAAAACATAATGTTTTACAAAGCAAAACTTAGTTAGAAACCAATGTCTGTCTGCCAGCTTGACTGTCATTTTGTCTAAGTGTTGTAGGATAAGAAAAAACAAAACAACAAATGACGACCATTTTAAACTGCTAGTGAGAAAAGTGAAAGACCCAGAAAAACCAAAAAGTGAGCAGCAGCTAAAGAAAATTCTTGGACTCAATAAAGTTCAAGTGAAGTGGCAATGAAAGAAAATTGTATTAGTTTCAATAAGGTAAATGGTGTTATAAGTTAGTCATTTTGTTTGATACCCCTTCAAAACTTAAACTCAGCCAGGCTGAATTGAAGATTTCTTATGGAAACCTCTATTCAGCCAGGCTGAAGTGAAGATTTCCTATGGAAACCTCTATTCAGCCAGGCTGAATTAAAGATTCCCCATGGAAACCTCTAATCAGCCAGGCTGAAATTAAGATTTCTCAAAGAAACTCTACTCAGCCAGGCTGAATTGAAGATTTCCTATGGAAACCTCTATTCAGCCAGGCTGAATTGAAGATTTCCCATGGCAACTTCTATTCAGCCAGGCTGAATTGAAGATTTCGCATGGAATCCTCTATTCAGCCAGGCTAAATTGAAGATTTCCTAACGGAAACCTCTATTCAGCCAGGATGAATTGAAGATTTCTTATGGAAACCTCTATTCAGCCAGGCTGAATTAAAGATTTCCCATGGAAACCTCTATTCAGCCAGGCTGAATTGAAGATTTCACATGGAAATCTATTCAGCCAGGCTGAATTAAAGATTTCCCATTGAAACCTCTATTCAGCCAGGCTGAATTAAAGATTTCCCATGGAAACCTCTATTCAGCCAGTCTGAGTTGAAGATTTCCTATCGGAAACCTCTATTTAGCCAAGCTGAATTGAAGATTTCCTATGGAAACCTCTATTCAGCCAGGCTGGATTGAAGATTTCCCATGGCAACTTCTATTCAGCCAGGCTGAATTGAAGATTTCCCATGGAAACCTCTATTCAGCCAGGCTAAATTGAAGATTTCCTATCTGAAACCTCTATTCAGCCAAGCTGAATTGAAGATTTCCCATGGAAACCTCTATTCAGCCAGGCTGAATTGAGGATTTCACATGGAAACCTCTATTCAGCCAGGCTGAATTAAAGATTTCCCATTGAAACCTCTATTCAGCCAGGCTGAATTGAAGATTTCACATGGAAACCTCTATTCAGCCAGGCTAAATTAAAGATTTCCCATTGAAACCTCTATTCAGCCAGGCTCAATTGAAGATTTCACATGGAAATCTATTCAGCCAGGCTGAATTAAAGATTTCCCATTGAAACCTCTATTCAGCCAAGCTGAATTGAAGATTTCCTATGAAAACCTCTATTCAGCCAGGCTGATTGGAAGATTTCCCATGGCAACTTCTATTCAGCCAGGCTGAATTGAAGATTTCCCATGGAAACCTCTATTCAGCCAGGCTAAATTGAAGATTTCCTATCAGAAACCTCTATTCAGCCAAGCTGAATTGAAGATTTCCTATGGAAACCTCTATTCAGCCATGCTGAATTGAGGATTTCACATGGAAACCTCTATTCAGCCAGGCTGAATTAAAGATTTCCCATGGAAACCTCTATTCAGCCAGTCTGAATTGAAGATTTCACATGGAAACCTCTATTCAGCCAGGCTGAATTAAAGATTCCCATGGAAACCTCTATGCAGCCAATCTGAATTGAAGATTCCCCATGGAAACCTCTAATCAGCCAGGCTGAAATGAAGATTTCCCATAGAAACCTCTACTCAGCCAGGCTGAATTGAAGATTTCCTATGGAAACCTCTATTCAGCCAGGCTGAATTGAAGATTTCCCATGGCAACTTCTATTCAGCCAGGCTGAATTGAAGATTCCCCATGGAAACCTCTATTCATCCAGGCTGAATTGAAGATTTAACATGGAAACCTCTATTCAGCCAGGCTAAATTGAAGATTTCCTATGGAAACCTCTATTCAGCCAGGCTGAATTGAAGATTTCCCGTGGAAACCTCCATTCAGCCAGGCTGAATTGAAGATTTGCCATGGAAACCTCTATTCAGCCAGGCTGAATTGAAGTTCTTATGGAACCACGATGCTACTATTCGTTTCTGCCACTCGTAGCTCCCCTTAGTTAGCGTAGTATTACTTTTTTGCTCTGTTTTGTAAAGCTAACAAAACAATCAACTTTGACGTTGATGGTATAGATGAGAAATGTACAGGAGTCCTGGAAAAAAATCTGCCACAGAGAACACTTTAATTCATGTGGTAATTAATCCCCAAAGTTGAAAGGCAACTTCAGTTTCAGCACCAATGGAATGTTTTTCAATGAGTTTGATGTGTCCTGCGGATGGACATGTTGATTGCTTGGATTACTTGCGGTCTGCTGTGACCATCAATGGATTGCAAAACTTTCTGTGTTTTAGTTTGTGAAATTGAAGTTGTAGTTTCAGTATGTTTGCTTGTTATATGATTTTGATTCTTGCAGACAGTTTTGGGAATTGTTAAATGGTTCTTACTCGGGGGGTACGAATTCCATTATTTCATTCATACTGGAGTTTATTGAAAGCTTTATTTAGCTTCTTATTAGTTTTTCTCTCTCTTTAATAACGTTTCTTTCCTCTGTCTCTCCTTCTCTCCAGGGTTGTAAAAATGTTACCAACACTAAAATCCCATGCCTGGCCCATGAATACCAGTGCAAAGATCGCATTACCTGCTTACACTCCAGCTGGTTGTGTGACGGAGAACGTGACTGTCCGGATGGCGATGATGAGATTCAGAGCAATTGCAAAAATAAGACATGTCGTCCAGATCAATTCCAGTGCAGTGATCGTTCATGCATTGCCGGCCACCTTACGTGTAATGGCCAATATGATTGTGCAGACAAGAGTGATGAACTTAATTGCGGTAAGTCTGAAGTTTTATTGAGAGTTTAAAGGAAATTACAGCAAATTCCAATTTCCGTTGGTTGGATTACTCTTCTCCCTTTTCAGGCATTCGTAAGCAGACTGTGTGCGATTCAACAACTCATTTCGATTGTGGTGGTGGCCAATGTATTCCCCTGTCAAGGGTGTGTGACAAACGCAAAGATTGTCCCGATGGCGAAGACGAACCGGCCAATAAGTGTGGCATTAATGAGTGTGCCGTGGAAAATGGTGGCTGTATGCATAAGTGCGTGGATCAACCGATTGGCTATAGATGCGAATGTGAAACGGGGTAAGTACAGGTTTTTGTTATGCAAACGGCAATTGAGTCTGTTCGGATGCAAGTTTTCGTATGTAAACCCCTATTCAGCCAGGCTGAATTGACGACTTCCTATGTAAACCCCTATTCAGCCAGGCTGAATTGACGATTTCCTATGGAAACCTCTATTCAGCAAGGCTGAATTGACGATTTCCTATGGAAACCTCTATTCAGCAAGGCTGAATTGACGATTTTCTATGGAAACCTCTATTCAGCCAGGCTGAATTGACGATTTCTTATGGAAACTTCTATTCAGCCAGGCTGAATTGACGATTTCTTATGGAAACTTCTATTCAGCCAGGCTGAATTGACGATTTCTTATGGAAACTTCTATTCAGCCAGGCTGAATTGAAGATTTCCTATGGAAACCTCTATTCAGCTAGGCTGAATTGACGTTTTCCTATGGAAGCCTCTATTCAGCCAGACTGAATTGACGATTTCCTGTAGAAACCTCTAATCAGCCAGGCTGAATTGACGATTTCCCATGGAAACCTCTATTCAGCCAGGCTGAATTGACGATTTCCCATGGAAACATCTATTCAGCCAGGCTGAATTGTAGATTTCCTATGGAAACCTCTATTCAGCCAGGCTGAATTGACGTTTAACTATGGAATCCTCTATTCAGCCAGGCTGAATTGACGTTTACCTATGGAAACCTCTATTCAGCCAGGCTGAATTGACGTTTACCTATGGAAACCTCTATTCAGCCAGGCTGAATTGACGTTAACCTATGGAAACCTCTATTCAGCCAGGCTGAATTGACGTTTACCTATGGAAACCTCTATTCAGCCAGGCTGAATTGACGTTTACCTATGGAAACCTCTATTCAGCCAGGCTGAATTGACGTTTACCTATGGAAACCTCTATTCAGCCAGGCTGAATTGACGTTTACCTATGGAAACCTCTATTCAGCCAGGCTGAATTGACGTTTACCTATGGAAACCTCTATTCAGCCAGGCTGAATTGACGTTTACCTATGGAAACCTCTATTCAGCCAGGCTGGATTGACGTTTACCTATGGAAACCTCTATTCAGCCAGGCTGAATTGACGTTTACCTATGGAAACCTCTATTCAGCCAGGCTGAATTGACGATTTCGTATGGAAACCTCTATTCAGCCAGGCTGAATTGACGATTTTCTATGGAAACCTCTATTCAACCAGACTGAATTGACGATTTTCTATGAAAACCTCAATACAGCCAAGCTGAATAGCATTTTCCTATTGAAATTTCAACAAATTCTTTAAAATACAGTCTCATTATTCCTTTGCTTTGCCTTTTACTCTTGTTCCAGCTACAAATTAATCAACAACAAAACCTGTGTGGATGTCGATGAGTGTGCCGACAATCCTGGAGCCTGCTCACAGATATGCATTAATGAAGTTGGCGGCTATAAGTGTGAGTGTGTTGAGGGTTATATGCGTGACCCACGCAATCATACACGCTGTAAAGCGACCGAAGGACATGCCTCATTGCTGTTAGCACGTCGTCATGATATACGGAAAATCGCTTTGGATCACATGGAAATGACATCGATTGTGAATAATACAAAATCTGCGACAGCTTTGGATTTCGTTTTCCGCACGGGAATGATCTTTTGGAGTGATGTGACCACTCAAAGCATTTACAAGTGAGTATTTGGTGAATTTGAAGTAGCGGGATTGGATGGGATGGATGGGTTGAATTTTTAAAATCCTAAATGAGTAGCCATAATAAGCGTGTGGGGGAGCGAGCTTACTGGCTTGACACAAGCCTAAATGAGTTTTCCATATTGTTAGCAAGAATTTCCATGGCCTTTCCGCAAAGGGAGGAAATGAATTTTCACGGTATCCACATCATATCATAAGCCACACCAACCCCTCTTAGTATTGTTAGCGGGTTTCCGGCTCTTTGTTTAACTTCCATCAGTTATCCCTGCATATTAAAAAAGTTCTTTTGATTATGGTGGATAACATGTTCCCTGTGTGCTCATTCCAGTAGTTCCCAGTAGGTGGTCCATATTGCATGGTTTCAATGGAAATTTTTCTTCACGTTAGCAATAGAGTTTTAATTAACACATTTTCACCTACTGTACCCATCATTGAAGCGAATCCCATTTAAGTGAATCTTTTAAAGTTGTGAGGCCAGTGGATTTTATAATGTAAATGTTTACCTGTTTAATACTCTTCCTTAGGAAATCGTCAATTCAGCCTGGCTGAATAAAGGTTTCCATAGGTAAACGTCAATTCAGCCTGGCTGAACAGGGGTTTCCATAGGCAATCGTCAATTCAGCCTGGCTGAATAGAGGTTTCCATAGGTAAGCGTCAATTCAGCCTGGCTAAATAGAGGTTTCCATAGGAAATCGTCAATTCAGCCTGGCTGAATAGAGGTTTACATAGGTAAATATCAATTCAGCCTGGCTGAATATAGGTTTACGTAGGTAAACGTCAATTCAGCCTAGCTGAATACAGGTTTCCATAGGTAAACGTCAATTCAGCCTGGCTGAATAGAGGTTTACATAGATAAACGTCAATTCAGTCTGCCTGAATAAAGGTTTCCATAGGCAAACGTGAATTCAGCCTGACTGAATATAGGTTTACATAGGTAAACGTCAATTCAGCCTGGCTGAATAGAGGTTTCCATAGGTAAACATCAATTCAGTCTGGCTGAATAGAGGTATCCATAGATAGATGTCAATTCAGCCTGGCTGAATAGAGGTATCCATAGATAGATGCCAATTCAGCCTGGCTGAATAGAGGTTTCCATAGGTAAGCGTCAATTCAGCCTGGCTGAATAGAGGTTTACATAGGTAAATGTCAATTCAGCCTGGCTGAATATAGGTTTACGTAGGTAAACGTCAATTCAGCCTAGCTGAATAGAGGTTTCCATAGGTAAACGTCAATTCAGCCTGGCTGAATAGAGGTTTACATAGGTAAACGTCAATTCAGTCTGGCTGAATAAAGGTTTCATAGGCAAACGTGAATTCAGCCTGGCTGAATATAGGTTTACATAGGTAAACGTCAATTCAGCCCGGCTGAATAAAGGTTTCCATAGGTAAACATCAATTCAGCCTGGCTGAATAGAGGTTTCCATAGGTAAACGTAAATTCAGCCTGGCTGAATGGAAGTTTCCAAAGGTAAACGTCAATTCAGCCTGGCTGAATAGAGGTTTCCATAGGTAAACGTCAATTCAGCCTGGCTGAATAGAGGTTTCCATAGGTAAACGTCAATTCAGCCTGGCTGAATAGAGTTTTCCATAGGTAAACATCAATTCAGCCTGGCTGAATAGAGGTTTCCATAGGTAAACGTCAATTCAGCATGGCTGAATAGAGGTTTCCATAGGCAAAACGTCAATTCAGTCTGGCTAAGTAGAGGTTTCCATAGGTAAACGTCAATTCAGCCTGGCTGAATAGAAGTTTCCATAGGTAAACGTCAATTCAGCCTGGCTGAATAGAGGTTTCCATAGGTAAACTTCAATTCAGCCTGGCTGAATAGAGGTTTCCATAGGTAAACTTCAATTCAGCCTGGCTGAATAGAGGTTTCCATAGGTAAACTTCAATTCAGCCTGGCTGAATAGAGATTTCTATAGGTAAACGTCAATTCAGCCTGGCTGAATAGAGGTTTCCATAGGTAAACGTCAATTCAGCCTGGCTGAATAGAGGTTTCCATAGGTAAACGTCAATTCAGCCTGGCTGAATAGAAGTTTCCATGGGTAAACATCAATTCAGCCTGGCTGAATAGAGATTTCCATGGGAAATCGTCAAGTCAGACTAGCTAAAATAAGTCTCGCTGGGAAAATTTCAATTCAAAAGGCTGCATATGGTTTTCGGTAGGATAGGATTTCATTTGATGTCACATTTAACCTTTCCCTTAATTCGTCTTTTTTGTATTTTTCATTTCTATTTTTGGTCAATTTTAAAACATCAATCTTTAAACACCCACTCGCTCAACTAACCTCCCATAGGTTTTCCTTTTATGGCTTATTCTAGGCTCCAGACAATTGCTTAATTTTTTATTCATTGTCCGTTTTGTTGTTGTGTGGCCACAATTCATTTAATTCACTTTTTGTTTATTCTTTCAGGGCACCCATTGACGAGGGCAGTGATAAAACCGTTGTACTCAAGGAGCATACTGTTACCTCAGATGGTTTGGCTGTCGATTGGATTTACAATCACATCTACTTTACCGATACACACAAATGTACCATTGAGCTGACAAACTTTGATGGCAATATGGGTAAAGTGCTCATCGAAGATGAATTGGATATACCACGGTCCATAGCATTGGATCCCATAGAAGGGTAAGTAAGGCAAACAAACAAACAATAAAGGAGAATATAGAAGAAGAAAAGAAAAAACATAAATAAGACAAGCGAGAAAGGATCTCTAAAAAGAAGAACAAAAAGCACAACAACATGAAGGCGTTAGTAACATCAGGCCAACACATCTATATGATTGACACTTGACATTATGATGAAGAAGAATAAGTGGTTGACATACGACCTCAACCAACCACATCCTCCCCTAGCTCCCTCTTTGGAGAATGGATAGAAGCGGCAAGGTCCATGGATCAAGAACAAGCAAATGCTTGTAATAAAATCCCCAATAAATTGTTATGCTTTAGTTGGCCATCCCATAGTTGTAACACATGCTGCTGAGTTGTTGTGGATTGCCTCTATCTTCTTCGTGTTCTTTGCGTTGTCGTTTTCTTGTTCATGCTGCCAGTAAATACTTTAAAGCTGTCGGTTTTTTGCACCATGTCTTATGTTCGAGATATTTAATTTTTTCCTTTTTTCTCCTTCTTTTCATTTTCTTTCTTTTGTAGATGGATGTATTGGTCCGATTGGGGTGCCTCCCCACGCATTGAACGTGCCGGCATGGATGGCTCACATCGCACCACAATCATCAACTATGATGTTAAATGGCCAAATGGCATTACTTTGGATTTGGTGCGAAGACGCATTTACTGGGTCGATGGTAAATTGAACATCATCTCTTCGGCCAATTATGATGGCTCACAACGGCGTCAGATTTTATATTCAACGGAATACTTACGTCATCCATTCTCTATAACCACATTTGAGGATAGCATCTATTGGACAGATTGGGATAAACAGACCGTTTTCAAAGCCAACAAATTCAATGGTGAAGGTGTTCGACCCATTACAGCACTGCATATGGTGAGTACCGAATTACGCATTATGTATGGTAGACATTCAAACGTGTTACGTTAAATGCAGTGAGTGAAAGGGAAAGTGAACACAGTAATGTGCTGTGGTCTCGTGAATTGAAAATATATGACTTGAAGGCCAATTGAAATTTCAAAAACTCAAAAAATCAAAATCTCTATTTAACAAAAAAACATACGCAAATTTTCAAATATTTTGCTCAGCATGAACATTAAAAAATTTCACAATCGTGAAAAACGTGACTTGTTATGATCATTAAAAATATGCCGTCTGAGAATAATTCAGCCTACTTATGTATTATTCCCATTAATTCACCCGGTCCCCTCAGTTTTGTTGCTGTGGATTGTTGAAAATCGCTGACAGAAATAAATGTTCTTATCATAGAAAATGTGCCAGACTGCTTATCAGCGTTGCGTTAATTCTCCCCTCTAATTACTTCTAATTTGTTTCATCGCGTCGCACACACACACATCGTCATATCAGATTGCCCTTTGTAAAGAGCCGCCGACTGCTGATAGCTATAAACGAGACGCCAAATCAAATTATAATGTTTTGAAAAATAAAATGGAATACAATATTAGGTTGGGTCGGGTCATAAAATTTAAACAAAATTAAACGTGGATTTTTTACTTTAAAGGGACGTGCATTTTTTATAGAATTTTAAAACGTGGATTTTAAAGAATTTTTAAAAAAGTCTAAAAAGATATTAACTTGGATTTTTAAAGAATTTAAACGTGGTATTTAAAAAATTTAAAAAAATAAACGTGGATTTAAAAAAAAAAACAAATTTAAAAAAATTATAAATGGATTTTTAATGATTTTTAAAAGACAATAAACGTTTTTTTTTTATTTGAAACAAAACTCTACGTGTATTTTTTGAAGAGTTTTAAAAAATTAAACGTGGATTTTTTTTAAGATTTTTTTTTAATTTGACGTGGATTTTTTAAAGATTTTTTTTTTTAATTTTACGTGGATTTTTTAAAGATTTTTTTTTTTAATTTTACGTGGATTTTTTAATAAAAATTAAACGTGGATTTTTTGAAGAATTCTTTTATAAAAATTAAACGTAGATTTTTTAAACAATTCTTTTAAAAAATAAAACATGGATTTTTTTAAAGAATTCTTTTATAAAAATTAAACGTGGATTTTTTTATAGAATTCTTTTATAAAAATTAAACGTGTATTTTTTTTAAAGCATTTTTTATAAAATTTAAAACCTGATTTTTTAAAATTTTTTATAAAAGTTATACTTAGACATTTTAAAGAATTTTTTATAAAAATTAAACATGGATTATTTAAAGGTTTTTTATAAAAATTTAACGTGGATTTTTTAAAGAGTTTAGACAAAAATTTATCGTAGATTTTTTAAAGAATTTATAAAAAATTAAAACGAGGATTTTTTTAAAGAATTTAGAAAATAATAAACGTGGATTTTTTGAGGAATTTATGTGAACGTGATTTTTTTAGAGAATTTATGAAAAATTTAAAGTAGCGTTTTTTAAAGGATTTAAAAAAATAAATTGTATTATTAAAAGAATTTTTGAATAATAAATAAATTAAATAAATTTTTGAATCATCGTTTTAGATTTTTTAATGAATTTAGAAAAAAATTAACGT
The DNA here is from genome assembly GCF_047663935.1 of Musca autumnalis. Lineage (NCBI taxonomy): Eukaryota > Metazoa > Arthropoda > Insecta > Diptera > Muscidae > Musca > Musca autumnalis. Next base: position 73,770,275 of record NW_027411644.1, read on the forward strand.
GGATTTTTTAAAGAATTTATGAAAAATTTAAACTATGATTTTTTAAAGAATTTAGAAAAATTTTAACGTGTATTCTTTAAAAGTGTATTTTTAAAAAACGTGAATTTAAAAAAAAATTAAAAGTGGATTTTTAATGATTTTTTAAAAACAATAAACGTGTTTTGTTTTATTTAAAACAAAACTATACGTGTATTTTTTGAAGAGTTTTAAACAAAGTAAACGTGGATTGTTTATAAAAATTAAACACGGAATTTTTAAAGAATTTTTTTATAAAAACTAAACATGGATTTTTAAAGAATTTTTTTATAAAAATTAAAAGTGGATTTTTTAAAACATTTTTTTATAAAAATTAAAAGTGGATTTTTTAAAGCATTTAGAAAAAATTAACGTGGACTTTTTAAAGAATTTAGACAAAAATTAAACATGGATTTTTTAGGGGATTTATAAGAACTAAAAAAATTATACTTGGGGGTTTTAAGTCATTTTTAAAACATTTGATCGTACATTTTTTAAAAAAATTTGTAAAAAAAATTCAATTAATTAGTTAAAAAAGAGATAAACGTGAATTAAAAAAAAAAACCTGATTTAAACAGAATTAAATTAAAACAAAAATAATAATTTTCAAAATTTATATTTTGTAATTTTGTTTAAAATTAAATATGTAAGACATTTTAAACTTGGATGTTTTAAAGAATTTCTAAAAAAATTAAAACTTGGATTTTTAAAGAATTTACAAATAATATAAACGTGTTTTTTTAAAGAATTTTTAAAAAATTTAAACGTGGATTTTAAAAGAATTTTTAAAAAATTTAAACGTATAGTTTTTATTATATATAAAATATAAAATAAACATGGATATTTAATAAAATAAACACAGATATTTAAAAACATAAACATGGATATTTAAAAAAATAAACATGGATTTAAAAAAATTAAACGTGGATTAAAAACATGAACGTGAATTAAAATAAATTAAACTTAATCCACGTTTAATAAAGAATTTAAAAAAATTAGAAAATTAAGTGTTTTTTTTAAAGAATCTTTAAAAAATTTTAAACATGGATTTTTTAGAAAGAACTTAAAAAATTTAGCGTGTATTTTTTAGAGAATCTTTAACAAATTTTAAACATGGATTTTTGTAAGAATCTTAAAAAATGTAAGCTTGAATTTTTAAAAAATTTAAAAGTGTTTTTTTAAGAATTAAAAAATACACTTGGACTTTTAAGGAATTTTTAAAGAATTGAAAAAAAAAATAAATTATATTAATTTAATTAGTTAAAAAAGAATAAAACGTGAAATAAAAAAGTTAAACGTGGATTAAACAGAACTAAATTAAAAAATAAACAGTTTTAAAATTTAAATTTTGTAATGAATTTAAAAAATTCATTTTGTAAGATAATTTAAACTTCGATTTTTTAAAGAATTTCTAAATAAATTTAAACTTGGATTTTTTAAAGAATTTTTAAAAAATTTAAACGTGGATTTTTTAAAAATTACAAAATAAACATGGATATTTAAAAAAAATAACATGGATATTTAAAAAATAAACGTGGATTTTAAAAAAAATATGGATTAAAAAATTAAGCGTGAATTAAACAAAATTAAACGTGGATTTTGATTTTTTAAAAAAATAAATTTTTTTTACAGAATTCAAAAATCGATTTTTATATTTTTTACAAAATGAAGAAAGAAATTATTTTTTTATTTTTTAGAATTTTAAAAAATGTCACTAATTTCAATGGTTAAAGTATTAAAAAAAATTAGTTAAAGAAAAAAAATTGAACGTGGGTATTTGAAAAAATTGTAAACTTTAGAAAAATTAGATTAAAAAAAAATTGAGTCACGCTCGGCTGTTTCAAAAAAAAAAAATGTAAACGAGTATTTTTTTAAAAATCTGTAAAAATTTAAACGTGTATATTTTGAAGAATTTAGAAACAAAATAAGTTTGTCTTTTTTAAAAAATTAAAAAAAAAATTGAGCGTGTATTTTTTAAAGAATCTTTAACAAATTTTATACATGGATTTTTAAAGAATTTTTAACATACATATTTCAAATATGGATTTTTTAAAGAATCATCAAAAATTTTCAACCTTTGTTTTTTAAAAAACATCAAAGTTGATTTTTAACAATTAAAAAAATTAAATGCGGATTTTTAAAAAAAATTAACGTAGATTTTTTTAAAGAATTTAAAAAAATTAAGTTAATTTAATTAGTTAAAAAATAATTAAACGTGATTTAAAAAACTTAAACGTGGATAGAAAGAATTAAGTTACAAACAACTTAAATTGTACTGTAGACTAGATTTCCGTAGTATGTCTTTCTTGTGAAGAGTCTCCATAAGTAGTCTGATCAGTGGCAGTAAAATGTCACCATTGATCAAAAATAAAATCAACCTGCAGTCTTTGATATGCAAGTAAAACTCCAATAAACCATTCTGCCATATTTGTTTTAAATAGGTGTAAGGAACTTTAATATTTATTCTTCCCTATCATAGTTATTTTGCAAGTCTACATAATTACCGCATTGTTATGCATTATTTACTTAATTTTTGCCACAATTGTTGTTGTTCTTCTTTTTGTACCACACCTTATGGTGTTGAAATACCATGAGGGTGTTAATAAATTTCCAACATGAAGTGAAGCATATTCATGTGTATATACATATGTATGTATATGTAGTGATGACACACCATGACGCCTTGTAACTCTGTCTTTTGCAACTGGACAACAGTTATGTTGGCCGGAAAATTAAAAGCCACTATATTTTTAGTGTGAAAACTGTGGCCATTGTTGGTGTTGTGTTTTTTGCCTTTTTAATTTCCATTCTTGTTGTTGTTGCTGCTGCTGGGTATCCTCAACAACATTACCGCTACAAATATAATTCATGATTTTCCCTTTTTTCCAAGGTATTCTTTGGGGAATACATGCAGCTGTATATGTAGGTATATCTGTGTGTTGGGTGTGAGAGCATGTGTATAACTTTGCACGTGCATTTCGTTACTCTGATATTGAAAAGTCACAAAACTTACTTGTGGTAGGGAATATTTTATGCTACAGCTCGTGTGTGAATGCGTGTATAAATCATGTAAATTATGAAAGATATTCTGACAGCAGATTGGATAAAACACAGTTTTCTCTTATATTCATGGAAACTTTCGCATACATACATACATACATGAATTTATTCTGGCATATGAACACACAATAATTCCCACACACACACAAGCGTGAGGTGTGCACGCCAAGTACCATCAAGGATTTCCATACGCACATAAATTATGTAATAACCAGCCACGCAACACCAGAAGCGTATGCAACTGCTTCGCTGGGTTGTAAGACAGGCAAACGTCGTGCATAAATACTCGGTAGAATAAAAAGGAAAAAACTAAGGCATCATGCCAAACCATCCAACACTAGTTGAAACCGGGGACCGGGTAACTATGGCAGATGTAAATCCGTTTCAAGCAGTTCCACTGACACACTACCCATTTTTGCTATACTGTCATTTTAACTACCAAACAACACATCGCAGAACATCACAGCCAACTTCAGCATTTCAAGGAAATGCAACAAATTTGTCGGAATGCGGTGATGCGTTTATTCTTCTTTTCTTTCTTGCCGGGAAGTAGGTTTGAGCATGGATGGGCATGAAATATTATAATTTGATTTAAACCCAAGAAGAAAGTAGAAAGTGGCAAATGATGGAATTGGTGGTGAGATAAGAAAAACAATGTGAATTACAAGCACATACTTGTATAGATGTATGTACGCATTCGAGCAAATGTCATTTATTTAAAGGCTTTTGTTTTTGTGGTTTTTCCTACAAAGGAGAATATTTTGTATTTTTGCATGGCTTGGTTGAGCGAAGAAATAATATTTGACCTTAAAATTAAATATCTTTTAGATGTTTCATTGGGAAGGATGCAGGATGTTAGATTGACGGACCTATTGGCCTACAGATATTCTCCTTTCAAATTCTGACATCAAATTCATGACTTATTAGGTCAGCGTTATCTCATTTTCTACACGAAGTAAAAGTGTGGTTACATAAGACCCGCAAACCCTATTTTATTCAGCCCAGCTTCACCTATGTAGGCGTGGATTTTTAAATAAAAATTTCAGCCCAGCTTCACCTATGCAGGCTTGGGTTTTTAAGGAAATTTTTGAGACATGCCTTAGACATGTAAGCGTGAATTTTTTAAACAATTTTTTCAGCCCAGCCTCAGCTATGTAGGCGTGGGTTTTTTAAACAAATTTTTCAGCCCAACTTTACTTATGTAGGCGTGTGTTTTTTATACAAATTTTTCAGCCCAACTTTACTTATGTAGGCGTGTGTTTTTTATACAAATTTTTCAGCCCAGCCTAAGCTATGTAGGCGTGGGTTTTTTTAAACAAAATTTTCAGCCCAGCCTCAGCTATGTAGGCGTGGGTTTTTTAAACAAATTTTTCAGCCCAGCCTCAGCTATGTAGGCGTGGGTTTTTTTAAAGAAATTTTTTAGCCCAGCCTCAGCTATGTAGGCGTGGGTTTTTAAACAAATTTTTCAGCCCAGCTTCACCGATGTAGGCGTGGGTTTTTAAACAAATTTTTCAGCCCAGCTTCACCGATGTGGGAGTGAATTTTTAAGCAATTTTTTCAGCCCAGCCTCAGCTATGTAGGCACGGTTTTTTAAGCAAATTTTTCAGCCTTAGCTTCACATATGTACGCGTGGGTTTTTTAAACAAACTTTTGAACCAAACTTCACCTCTATAGGCGCGGATTTTTTAAACAATTTTTTCAGCCCAACTTCACCTCTATAGGCGCGGATTTTTTAAACAATTTTTTCAGCCCAACTTCACATCTATAGGCGCGGATCTTTTAAAAAATTTTCAGCCCAAGTTTACCTCTATAAGCGTGGTTTTTTTAAACAATTTTTTCAGCCCAACTTCACCTCTATAGGATTTTTTAAACAAATGTTTCAGGCCTGCCTCAGCTATGTAGGCGTGTATTTTTTAAACAAATTTCTCAGCCCAGCCTCATCTATGTAGGCGTGGGTTTTTTAAACAAATTTTTCAGCCAAGCCTCAGCTATGTAGGCGTAGGTTTTTTAAACAATTTTTTCAGCCCAGTCTCAGCTATGTAGGCGTGGGTTTTTTAAACAAATTTTTCAGCCCAGCCTCAGCTATGTAGGCGTGGGTTTTTTAAACAAATTTTTCAGCCCAGCCTCAGCTATGTATGCGTGGGTTTTTTAAACAAATTTTTCAGCCCAGCCTCAGCTATGTAGGCGTGGGTTTTTTAAACAAATTTTTCAGCCTTAGCTTCACATATGTACGCGTGGGTTTTTTAAGCAAATTTTTCAGCCCAGCCTCAGCTATGTAGGCGTGGGTTTTTTAAACAAATTTTTCAGCCTTAGCTTCACATATGTACGCGTGGGTTTTTTAAGTAAATTTTTCAGCCTTAGCTTCACATATGTACGCGTGGGTTTTTTAAACAAACTTTTGAACCAAACTTCACCTCTATAGGCCCGGATTTTTTAAACAATTTTTTCAGCCCAAATTCACCTCTATAGGCGCGGATTTTTTAAACAATTTTTTCAGCCCAACTTCAACTCTATAGGCGCGGATCTTTTAAAAAAAATTTTCAGCCCATGTTTACCTCTATAAGCGTTGTTTTTTAAACAATTTTTTCAGCCCAACTTCACCTCTATAGGATTTTTTAAACAAATTTTTCAGCCCAGCCTCAGCTATGTAGGCGTTGGTTTTTAAACAATTTTTTCAGCCCAGTCTCAGCTATGTAGGCGTTGGTTTTTAAACAAATTTTTCAGCCCAGCCTCAGCTATGTAGGCGTGGGGTTTTTTAACAAATTTTTCATCCAAGCCTCAGCTATGTAGGCGTGGGGTTTTTAAACAAATTCTTCAGTCCAGCCTCAGCTACGTAGGCGTGGGTTTTTTAAACAAATTTTTCAGTCCAGCCTCAGCTATGTAGGCGTGGGTTTTTTAAAGAAAATTTTTAGCCCAGTCTCAGCTATGTAGGCGTGGGTTTTTTCAACAATTTTTTCAGCCCAGTCTCAGCTATGTAGGCGTGGGTTTTTTAAAGAAAATTTTTAGCCCAGTCTCAGCTATGTAGGCGTGGGTTTTTTCAACAATTTTTTCAGCCCAGTCTCAGCTATGTAGGCGTGGGTATTTTAAATATTTTTTTTCAGCCCAGCCTCAGCTATGTAGGCGTGGGTTTTTACAACAATTTTTTCAGCCCAGCCTCAGCTATGTTGGCGTGGGTATTTTAAACAATTTTTTCAGCCCAGCCTCAGCTATGTAGGCGTGGGTTTTTTAAACAATTTTTTCAGCCCAGCCTCAGCTATGTAGGCGTGGGTTTTTTAAACAATTTTTTCAGCCCAGTCTCAGCTATGTAGGCGTGGGTTTTTTAAACAATTTTTTCAGCCCAGTCTCAGCTATGTAGGCGTGGGTTTTTTAAACAAATTTTTCAGACCAGCCTTAACTATGTAATCGTGGATTTTTGAAAGAATTTTTTCAGCCCAGCCTCAACTATGTAATCGTGGATTTTTGAAAGAATTTTTTCAAACAAGATTTACCTATGTAGGCGTGGGTTTTGTAAAATAATTTTTTAGCCCAAATTCACCTATGTAGGCGTGGGTTTTGTAAAATAATTTTTTAGCCCAAATTCACCTATGCAGGCGTGGGTTTTTTAAACTAATTTTTCAGCCCAACTTCACCAATGTAGGCGTGGTTTTTTAAACAAATTTTTCAGCCCAGCTTCACCTACTTAGGCGTGTTTTTTTAAACAAATTTTTCAGCCCAGCTTCACCTACTTAGGCGTGTTTTTTTTAAACAAATTTTTCAGCCCAGCTTCACCTACTTAGGCGTGTTTTTTTAAACAAATTTTTCAGCCCAGCTTCACCTACTTAGGCGTGTTTTTTTTAAACAAATTTTTCATCCCAGCCTCAGGTATGTATGTAGGCTTCCGTTTTGTAAACAAACTTTTCAGTCCAGCCTCAGCTATGTGGGTCCATATTTACATTAGGCAATTTTCCTTGCGGCAATTGTCAGTTCGATGAAGAGACAGGTGAGGTATATGGGAACCCTTTGCCTCTCAGTACCTTCTCTTATCTACAAACTGACAATTGACGCAAGGAAAATTGCCTAAAATAAATATGGAGTAGGCATGGATTTAAAAAAAATTCAGCTCAGCATCAGCTAGTAAGGCGTGGATTTTGTAAAATAAAATTCAGCCCAGCTTCAGCTAAGTAATGGCGTGGATTTTGTAAAAAAATTCAGCGCAGCCACTGCTATATACAGGCGCGGATTTAAAAAAATCAGCCATCCTCTGCCATATAGGCTTGGATTTAAAAAAAAATCAGCCCAGCGTCAATTATGTTGGCGTGTTTTTTTTTAACACAGACCGGCCTATTGCTGATTTAAGTTTAGATTATTTCAGGGTGGAGTGGAATTTGTTATTCAGCCCGTCCGAACTTTACTATTTTTCATATTTCAGCGCCATCTATACTTCAATTTTATAAACTAGTATTGATTGAATTGCCTGACAAACTTATATTGATGAACATACTTTTGGGCGGAATAATTCTAATCTGATCACTATTATGGTGTACAAATTTCTTTGTACACCATAATAGTGAACTTTCTAAAACTTTTTCCACGATTATTAAGTTAATCGAATTCCTATAAATTCTAATCGTTTACTTTGTTTTTTCCCTTTACAGCTACAACATCCAATGGTAATTCATGTCTATCATCCATATCGTCAACCCGATGGCGTCAATCACTGTCAAGCTGTCAATGGTCATTGTTCACATCTATGTCTGCCGGCGCCGCGAATTAATGAACGCAGTCCACGCATCTCATGTGCCTGTCCTACAGGCCTAAAGCTTATGGAAGATAGGCTGATGTGTGTTGAAGATCGTAAGTACAAACATCCACACAAAAAAGTTTCATAGTAGTGATTTACATTGGACAATTTAAATGAACAACATTTTCAGTTTGCGGAAAAAATACAAGCTCTCTTACCGCAAAACTGAGTCTAAACGGAATAAAAATTGACTAATGTAAATCAATTTGTAGTATGAATTAATATGAAGGAAAGAAAAAATCCACCAATGAAAGTCAAAATTATTATTTCTTTTTTAATTTTTTTTTTCTTTTTGTTAAAAATTTCATTTGATTTGTTTTACATTATCACCTTCTATACAGCCACATATAAAACAACCACCACAAGTAAACCAAAGATGAACTTTAATTTAACCACATCTTCGCCAGAGTCATTCCCTGATGTCAATCTACCTCAGCATGCTGCAGGGGCTGGTATTTTAGAGGGTATGCAAAGCAAAAACTTTACCTTTGTTTTTCTGTTGTTGGTGGTGGTGGAAATGCCATTTTATTTATTATTATTTCCAAACTAAGACAACAACAAAAAAAACTACAAAAATAAATTGGCATTGCAGTTGAATAATAACAGCATTTTGGGATTGTCACGTACTTTTCTCAACTGACAATCACATAAAAAATTTAGCAAACATTTCCAAAAAAAAAAAACTTTGCAAAATACTATTTTGTGTTTTTTTTCTGTTGGTTTGTAGTTTAAATTCGTTTGTGTAATGTTGTTTTCTGTTATTTGAAATTTGTTGTCTATTTTTTAGTTCTCTCTTTTTGTTTTTTATTATATTTTTTCTGTGGTGTTGGTAAATTATTTTATATTCTACTTCGTTAATATTCCTCCCTTTTGTCCTCGTTGACAAAACTGTTGTAACTTTCCCTTCTTGAATATTTTACATGAAAATGCTCTCTCATTGTTTTATTATTGTTATTTTATTTTAATTATTTTAGTCAACAACAAAAGTTTTGTAATATTATTTATTTTGTGTGAGTTGAAAAAAACCAACTTCTTAATTAATTAATTAAAAGGTTTCAAATTGCTAAATATAGGTCAACAGGGCTATGATAGCTAGAAATTTGATATAAGATACGACTATAATGTTGGATGGTATTACAAATTAAGAGAGAAAGGTAGAGAAAAAATTAAGGAAATATCCTTTTTAGTAATATTTAACTGAAATTAAAAATAATACAATAAGAAAAAAGGTTTAAAGTCGAATGTGACCGAAATTTTCCAAGCATTTTACATCGAAAGTTGTGCCTAAATTTACAAAATTCTAAAGTTACAAAACTGGCGCCCGAGCAGGGATTCGTTAAATTTAAAAAGGGGAATAATGGTTTGTAACAAATTTTGTTGTAGGTAACTTGCTGCTTAAATGACGACTGACTAATAATTTGTCTTAGAAGGTAAAAAATCGTTTACAAATATTCGTAATATTGAATAGAGTTGTGTAGTTCCGGAACGAACTAGTTCCAAGGCACTATTCCGGACAAGGAACTATTGGAACTATGTCCGACTCTTGCATTTATAAAGTTCCAGCCGTGCATATAATTCCTTTCATTTGTATAATTAATTTTCTTCATTTGATTCCACACTCACTTCGATTCGTTCGATTCACGTTCGTTTCCTTAATCATTCAGGCGCGGCCACATTGTTAAAAAAAACGTAAATCACTCCTCTGTACATCGCTTCAATTTATTTATTTTTATTTCAATTCATCCACCAAAAGATGAAAAAATGAGATTCGTTCAACTACTTGACTCTCGGAACTATTTGGAACGAAGGAAATAAAAAGAACAATAAAAGGGAAAGATTCATTGAACTTTATCGCTCTCGGAACTATTTGGAACTATGGAACTATATTAAGGAACTAGTTCCTTTTGGGAAAAGGTACTGGAAAGATCGATCCGTTCCAGGAACTAGATTGCCCAACTCTAATGTCGTCTACTCGCCATAATGCGCCCGAAAGGCCTTAATCACTTCGTTGGCTATAACGGAACATCTGTCCTCGAAACCAAATATAGAATTGATTCCCAAGGGCTTGGGTTTTCTTACTCACTTACTTATTTCGGACCTCTATTACCTTGCAGTGTAGAGGTTCGATTTTTTTTTGCTCAAATTGAGGTAACTGTGTGCACGTTCCATCGACGTTTTGGACTTGGCTTTTTGCGTCTACCTTCTAAAGAGTTATATTGAAACGCCTTTTTGGCTGTAACTAATTCGTCTATGCCCAGCGCAGGACCTAGTCTGGATAATTTTTGTAGTACAGTGGCTTATTTTGCGGCGAATATAATACGTACTTGAACTAAATTCTAAAGTAAGAAAACTGGCGCCCAAGCTGGGGTTCATCCAATTTAAGCGTAGCAATTATTGTCTGTGACAAATATTGCCTCAGGTAGGCTACTTCATATTTATACCCTCAGCCTTTAGGCTAAAGAGGGTATTTACACTTTGATACGACCAAAAATGTGCCTCATCGAAATAATGGTTTTAGACCCCAAGTATGTTTGTACGATATCCGTTTCAGACAATTTTGAGTAGATCTAGCAATGTCCGTCCGTCTGTCTGTCTGTCTGTCAGTCGGTCTGTCTGGCTGGCTGGTGCGCACGATAACTCTCGAACGGATCAATCGATTCGGTTCAAATTTTGGGTATCGAAATATTTTGTCCATATTCGATTTAAGTTCGAAGATGGGCCATATAGGTCCACTCCTTCAGGTACCTCCCACACAAATGTTCAAAAATGGTCGCAAAACTTGTGCGCACGATAACTCTTGCAGGGAATAACCGATTTGGTCCATACTTTGCACATCGTGTAATTTCTACCAAACTTAGATGAGGTTCCAATATAGACTCAATCGGTCCACTCCTTCGGGTACCTCCCACACAAAATTTCGGAAAAGTTCAGTTTAGGACCTGGTCTCGAATCGCTTTGATTTTTGTTTACGCAAGTTGTATTCGCTGTCCTCTATACGACGCTATAAGTTTCATTAGGGGCAAGTCCATACTTCCTGGAAAAATAGCCTGAAAGTTACAAAAAACCCTATGACACCGTGAGTAGTGGTTGGAGCGCAAGATAACTCTCAAACGGATCTGCCGATTCGGTCCAAAATTTGGCCTTCGTAATATTTTGTCCAAACTTAGTTCAAGTTTAAAGATGGATTATATCAATCCACTCCTTCAGGTACCTCCCCCACAAAAGTTCGAAAATGTTCGGAAAATTTGTGCGTACGATAACTCTTGAAGGGAGTTACCGAGTTGGTCCATACTTTGCACATTATGAAATTTCTACCAGACTTAGATGAGGTTCCAATATGGACTCAATCGGTAAACTCCTTTGAGTACCTCCCACATAAAATTTCGGAAAAGTTCAGTTTAGGACCTGCTCTCGAATCGCCATGGTTTTTGTTGTAAAATCTTGTATTCACTGTCCCCTATACGAAGGTACAAGTTTCCTCAGGGGCAAGTCCATACTACCTGAAAAAATAGCCTGAAAGTTGAAAAACAAACCATATGACACCATATGTGTGGGTGGAAGCGCAAGATAATTCTCGAACGGGAATGCCATTTCCGGCCAAAATTTGGCCTTCGTAATATTGTTTCCAAACATAGTTTAAGTTCGTATATAAGTCAATCGGTCCACTCCTTCAGGTACCTACCCCACAAAAATATTCGAAAAAATTGTGCGCACGATAACTCTTGATGGGAGTGACCGATTTGGACCATACCTTACACATTCTCATAATGTCTACCAGATATAGATCAGATTCAAATATGGACTATATTTGTCCACTCCATTCCGTACCTACCACACAAGATTTTATATAAGTTCACTTTAAGACCTGCTATTGAATCACTTTGATTTTTGTTGAAGCAACTTACCTTCGCTGCCTTAATCACGATGGTAAAAGTTGTTTCAGGGACAAGTCCTCTTCTTGAGAAAACAGCCCGTAGGGTGTAAAAACTCCCTATGGCACCCCCATGGTCTATGTCGGTCCATTCCTTTAAGTACCTTTTCCTCAAAATTTGTGAACTTTAATCATAATCAACATTTTTGTCGGTTCATACGACCAAAATTTTGAAACCCCCTAAATACATAAGTTTTTTTGTGAAAAAAAGTGTTTCAATTTGCACAGGCTGAGGGTATATCTCTGTCGGCTCAGCTGACTGATACTTTCTTACTTGTTTTAATGACGATTGGCTGATAATTCGCCCTTGGAGGTTACAAATCTTTCATATAGATCTGTGATATTGAAATGTATATCACAATGTATGTATAATACGTCATTATGCGATAGAAAGACCTTAGTCTTTTAGGTGGCTATAACCGAATATATGTCCTCGAAAACAGAAAATTAATCTATGTACTCTCACAGCAAGACATAGCCCGCGTAATCTTTGAAAGAGTAGAAGTAAAAAATAACGATCAGCATATCACCTTTTTTAAATTATTTTTCTTCTAGTAGAGTTTTTGAAATTTGTTTGAAACCTTTTTTGAATACGATAAAACCATGTCATCAGCTGAGAACAATTATTCGGTATAACACAGTGCACAATGTGTGCTAGAACAAAGTTCTCTGGGAGTGCCGTTTAATGGTGTTTTCAGTTTCACATTTTACGTAGCCGATATTTACAACCTTTAATAATCTAAAAAATTCGGATAATTTTTTTTATTTAAAAAAAATTCCCTTTATCCCTTCTCCGATTTTAGTGGAAATTTATTTTTAATGATATCGCCATCTACTTTTAAATGTTAACAATAGTGCTGAAGAAGTTTTATTTCAAAACCTATAGGAATTAGCATACTTTTAGGAGGAATATTTCAGATTTAATAAACACTGGTTACAAATTTAAGAAAACATTCTGAAACCAGGAAATGGGTATACTGTTGTGAAAAAATTAAATGAAACGAGATTTTCAAAATTCCTTACAAAAATGCCGAAAGCTAATAAATACTGCGACATAACATTTTTGTCGACGTTTTTTTTTAGATTATACATCCTAATCCTGAATATATTACCCACGTACAAATTACCATATGGGAAGTACTTCACTTCTATCCTTTACTTTAAAAAGTTGCATGAGAAACGTTTACTGATAAGCATACTTTTGGGCGGACTACTTAAATTCTCATAAACCAGACTACCGAATTAAGTAAATATTCTGCAACTAGGTAATAGGCGAAATATATTTTGAGAAGATTGAATAAAGCGATATTTTGGAAATTCTCAACAAAACTGGAACACGACAAATACAAATTTAATTATCAATTTTCAGACATAAAAGGACAAATACTAATGATGAGTTATCAAGCGATTATAGGTAAAAATTTGGAGGATGAAAACTATCTTGAATACGTATAAAAAATTATCGAATGATTTGCGTATGGATGGTAGGTAATAACCAAGCTTAGCTTTCGTCCACCCACTAAAAATAACGCCTAATATGCCTGATGATCCGACCTAACCGTCCGTGAAACTTAGCATAATGGTTGATGTGTCGCACTTCGGTAAACTCATAATAGTTCAATAAACTTCTTAGGTCATAAAAGCTCAACTCGAAAGAGAAGCAATTGAGAAAAATACAAAATTCTAAATAATGTTGAAACTTAAACATCGAAATTGCTGCTATTTCTATATAAGCACCCTAATAATTATACCCTCAGCATTTATGTTAACGCCTCATCGAAATAAAGGTTTAAGAACCCAAGTATGTGTGGACGAAATGTGTTTCAGACAATTTGGAGTTGGTTTAGCCATGTCCGTCCCTCTGTCTGTCTGTCTGGCTGGAATGCACGATAACTCTCGAACGGATCAACCAATTCGGTTCAAACTTTGGTTTTCGTAATATTTTGTCCAAACTTAGTATTAGTTCGAAGATGGGTTATATCGGTCTACTCCCTCCTGTAACTCCCCCACAAACGTTCGGAAATGTTCGGAAAATTTGTGCGCACGATAACTCTTGAAGGAATTAACCGATTTGGTCCATACTTTGCATATCGTGAAATTTCTACCAGACTTAGATGATGTCCCAATATGGACTCAATTGGTCCACTCCTTCGGGTACCTCCCACACAAAATTTCGGAAAAGTTCAGTTTAGGACCTGCTCTCGAATCGCTTTGATTTTTGTTGTAGTAACTTGTACTGAATTGCCCCAATACGACGGTATAAGCTTCATCAGGGCAAGTCCATACTTCTTGAGAAAATAGCCTGAAAGGTACAAAAAACCCCTATGACACCGTGTGTAATGGTTGGAGCACAAGATAACTCTCGAACGGATCTACCGATTCGGTCCAAAATGTGGCCTTCGTAATATTTTGTGCAAACTTAGTTTAAGTTCGAAGATAAGCCATATCGGTCCACTCCTTCAGGTACCTCCCCCACAAAAGTTCAAAAACGTTCGGACAAACTGTGCGCACGATAACTCTTGATGGGAATGACCGATTTGGTCCATACTTTACACATCCTAATGTACACGGTGTGCCTTAACCAAATTTAAATGGAAGGTGCTTACACACCTTACACCTCATAGATGAGAAATATCAAGAAACAAAAAAAAATTGCCGGAGGGATTTTCAAATAAATCGCGATTTAAGTTAACATTAACATACAGCCAGTGCATTGTCTCAATTTGAACTTCTATATCTCAAAAACGGTAAAACCTACGAAATTATCATAAAGTTCAATCTTGTGGAGAATTTTCACAGCTACAACATTTTCTTTAGGCCCATTTACATAGGACACGCGCTTTCCAAGCCAAATCGTAAAAACCTAAAAAACCCCTAAAAATGTGAACTTAAATCGCGATTTATTTGAAAATCCGTCCTGCGATTTTTTTTTTGTTTCTTGATATTTCTCATATATGAGCATTGTAGTTTCAGAATCTGCAAAAACTTTCCAGGTGTAAGCACCTTCCATTTAAAATTAGTTAAGGCGCACCGTGTATATCTACCAGATATAGATCAGGTTCGAAAATGGACTATATTTGTCCACTCCTTCTGGTACCTCTAACACAAAATTTTAGATAAATTCACTTTAAGACCTGCTCTCGAATCAGTTTAGTTTTTGTTGAAGCAACTTGCATTCGCTGCCTCAATTACGACAGTAAAATTTTTTCAGGGGCAAGTCCATACAGCTTAAGACAATAGCCCGAAAGTTGTAAGAAACGCCTATGACACCATGTGTAGTGGTTTTTGGATATTGTAATATTTCTTCGAATATTAGATGAAATTCGAAGGTGGTGCTTATAGGTCCACTCCTTCCCGCAGCTCCCTCACAAAAAGTTTTGGTATTTACATACCACTTCTATATCTCCTTACTACTTCTATAAATATTATACTAAGCTTCTTTCTCTTAAACCTTATCTAACTCGAAACATCAATTTTTAACTACCAACCGAAATATACTTAAATTTCCTATCGTTGTTGTTTTTGTGTGTGTCCGTCCTCTCTTTACTCAACACCCATTTGTGCTACTTATAAATGTAAACATTTCCGTTTTCCGTTTTGAGATTTGTTTGTTAAAAGTACTACCACTTACTTCTATCATTCTGTTTTGTTTCCCACATTTATTCTTTTTGTGTGTGTCTTTCTGGAGAGTACTAGAAATAATTGTTGTACATCTTGACAAAATAGTAATTTGTGAATTGTTACATTTTCCATGTCTGTGTATGTGTTATTTTGTGTCTGTTTGCCACCTGCTGAACTGACATCATTAATTCATTATGGTATTCCATTTTTTCTGTTTCTTTTGTTTTCATCATCACAATAATCTCATCCGCATCATGATTACTATCACCACAATACCATCACAACAAAAACACAACTACATCCACAATGCCCATGGTTTTCTTTTGTGAAAACATTTCTTCTCTCCATCATAAATAACTTACCTTAATGATGATGGAATGTGTTTTCCATATCCCACACACACACACTCATACACATGAGCATTCTTCATAAAAATCCTCACCCACACAATGAAAAAAAAAACCTATTTTCCATAATCACAAAAAATATCCTGAAGACAATTCTTATTACGACGAAGAGGAGTATACAGATAATGATAATTCTGAAGAAGATCAGACTGCTGATGTGGTTGCGCCTGATGATGAGGGCAACAATTCAAGTCATCAGCAGCCAACCAACGTCCATGTGGAACATAAAGAGAAAAATGCAATAATTTATGCTGAAACTCCAAAATTAATCAGCCATACAGTCAGCAACATCACTGAACCTGCTGCCCCTCCACCACAGCTGGTGAATGTAAAGACCCAAGAGATACAGATTAAAGATTTCAATGGCATTGAAGAGGAAGATGAGCATTTAACAACAACACTAACACATGATGATTATCCGTTGTTGTATCTGCACATCATGTGCGAAATGTTGAAAGAATATGATTTACAGGAGGAAGGGGGGAGCAACATGCAACCTAATGGGAACCATGATGATGATGATGACAACGTTGCCATTATAGACGATGATGTTGATGAAATGCATCAACACCAGTCATCGTCATCATCATCATCATCACGGCATCAGATTATGAACAGCAGTGATGATGGAGATGGCAAACTTGTGCAACAACAACAACAACAAATGAGTGACAATGAATCCGTTATGAATGCAAATGACAAAATGGATAATCGCAGTTTTAATGCATCCCATGATCATGATGATCATAATGAAGTTATAACCCATGATAATTCGTCTAATCTAACTGCTGCAAATCCTCTACATGACCATCAGGCATCCATCATCAATTCTGTTGCAGCTGCTGATGATTGTGATAAGGGATTGTTGTTTGCGGATCCCTCTCACAATCAAACATTTAACATTATGGACATTACAAGAAATTGCATGGGAATACGAAATGAAACATTTGTAATTAACAACAACAACAGCAAAGACAATCAGGAAGGCAGGAATATATATTTGGCCATGGACAATACAAACGAGTCCTTTGATGGTCATAATATGACACAAATTCTGCAAACAACGATTATGGAAATACCAATGAATGGGAATTACAAGAATAATAAAACAGAAATTACAACAACATCAAAAGTATTACAAAGTGAGGATAATGATAATCCTTTGGAAGTAGGAAGGGTCTCTAACTACAAACTTTATGATGGAGAAAAGGAAAAGCAACATGATAGCAAGAATGTGCATGAAACCATTGCAGAAAATATTGAAATTATTAACCGGGAAGGTTATCAGCTAGATGAGACTTTACTCAAAGGACACCACTATCAGCAAGGATATAGAAAACAAATTAAAATAAATAAAACTTTTAAAGAAATACCAACAATAAACACACATTTCAAAGAAAGTATTACAGGCAGACATTTTCAAAACGAAACTAAGGAAAGCAAGAACATTCCTGGATATTCTCAGCATAACTTAACCACACCACCTGACTTTAAAACCCAAAAATCTATTCAAAATCCTAAGAAGTTAAAAAATCCTGTAAAAGTCCATGAAAATTCCACAAAATATCAACACAAAATATATGGCAATTTCAGCCATCATTCACATCATCAACCTGCATCCTCTGATCCTCACAAACACAACTTATCATATCTTCACTTACCCTCCTCTGTATTGGAGGATCTTGTTTCACTGCGAAGGAATTCCATACAAATTTCATCATTTTCTGTAAGGAAATTTTATCAGGAATTCTATCATAATTATGATATACCTTTGGGCTATTTGCGTCATTTGTGTAAACGTATCACATTGTATGAATCTCAGGATAATATAACAACAACAACAGGTACACATATCATACATCAATTTACTCATATATTTTTATATGTCTCGATAATGATATAATGTCTTAACAAGTGATTATTTCTTTGTTGTGTTTTGTCCTCAAGTATTTGTGTGTTTTTTTTTTCTAAATGTAATTGAAAAATATTTACATTAACATGACTCCAAAACAGTTGTAAAAAACAAGTAAGGTGACAAATTTATAAAAACATATTAAATATTAAAATTATTTTCCCAAAGAACTATAGAGAAATTATAGGTTAAAAATGTAAAGAATTTATTAGAAAACGTGGATTTTTCAAGAAAACAATTCTCATTTAAAATGGACTTCTTAAAATCATTTTTTTAATTAACCTGATTTTTTAAGAATTTTTCAAATAAACGTGAATTTTTAAGAATATTTTTTCTATTAACGTAGATTTTTTAATAATATTTATCCATTTTATTAAAGTTGATTTTAAGGAATTTTTTTATTAAAGTTGATTTTTTTTTCAATTAACGTGGAGCTTTTTCTATTATTTTAATTAGCTTTGAATTTTTAAAAATATTTTTAAAGGAGATTAAAAAAAACAAATTTTTAATCAGCGTGGATTTTTTAAAAATAGGGGATTTTTAAAAGAAATGTTTTTATTAACGTGGATTTTTTTAAAAATATTTTTAAATGGGATTTTTAAAATACATTTTTTTTAATTAACGTGGATTTTTTTAAAAATATTTTTTCAATTAATGTCGATTTTTTTAGATTATTTTTAATTAACATGGATATTTTTTCAATCAACGTAGATAATTTTTTTAATTGACGTGGATTTTATAAGAGTTTTTTTTATTTCGAATTTTTTTTCAGATTATTTTTTCAATTAACATGGACATTTTTAAATATTTTTTCAATCAACGTGGATTTTTTAAAAAATATTTTTTAATCAACGTGGATTTTTTAAAAATATTTTTTCAATCAACGTGGATTTTTAAAAAAAATATTTTTTTCAATCAACGTGGATTTTTAAAAAAATATTTTTTTCAATCAACGTGGATTTTTAAAAAAAATATTTTTTTCAATCAACGTGGATTTTTTAAAAAATATTTTTTTCAATCTACGTGGATTTTTAAAAAAATATTTTTTTTTTTCATTTAAAAAAAATTTTGTTTTCAATCACCGTGGTTTTTTAAAAAATATTTTTTTCAATCACCGTGGTTTTTTTAAAAAATATTTTTTTCAATCAGCGTTGTTTTTTTTAAAATATTTCTCAATCACCGTGGTTTTTTAAAAAATATTTTTTTCAATCACCGTGGTTTTTTTAAAAAATATTTTTTTAATCAACGTGGATTTTTTAAAAATATTTTTCAATCAACGTGGATTTTTTAAAAATATTTTTTCAATCAACGTGGATTTTTTAAAAATATTTTTTCAATCAACGTGGATTTTTAAAAAAATATTTTTTTCAATCAACGTGGATTTTTAAAAAAAATATTTTTTTCAATCAACGTGGATTTTTTAAAAAATATTTTTTTCAATCTACGTGGATTTTTAAAAAAATATTTTTTTTCATTTAAAAAAATTTTTGTTTTCAATCACCGTGGTTTTTTAAAAAATATTTTTTTCAATCACCGTGGTTTTTTTAAAAAATATTTTTTTCAATCAGCGTTGTTTTTTTTAAAATATTTTTCAATCACCGTGGTTTTTTAAAAAATATTTTTTTCAATCACCGTGGTTTTTTTAAAAAATATTTTTTCAATCAACGTGGATTTTTTAAAAAATATTTTTTCAATCAACGTGGATTTTTTAAAAAATATTTTTTCAATCAATGTGGATTTTTTAAAAAAATATTTTTTTCAATCAACGTGGATTTTTTAAAAAATATTTTTTAAAAAATATTTTTTCAATCAACGTGGCTTTTTTAAAAAATATTTTTCTCAATCAACGAGGATTTTTTATACCCTCAGCATTTATGCTAACGAGGGTATATATAATGGTTTTAGACCCCAAGTATGTTTGGACGAAATGTGTTTCAGACAATTTGGAGTCGATTGATCAATGTCCGTCCGTCTGTCTGGCTGGCTGGCTGGCTGGCTGGAGCGCACGATAACTCTCGAACGGATCAACCGATTCGGTCCAAAATTTGGCTTTCGTAATATTTTGTCCAAACTAAGTTTAAGTTCGAAGATGGGTTAAATCGGTCCAGTCCTTCCGGTACCTCCCCCACAAAAGTTCGGGAAATTTGTACGTACGATAAATCTTGAAGGGATTTGGTCCATACTTTGCAAATCGTGAAATGTCTACCAGACTTAGAGGTGGTTCCAATATGGACTCAATCGGTCCACTACTTCTGGTACCTCCCACACAAAATTTCGGATTAGTTCGCTATGATTTTTGTTTTAGCAACTTGTATTTACGACGGTAAAAGTTTCATCAGGGGCAAGCCCATACTTCTTAACAAAATAGCCTGAAAGGTGCAAAAAACCCATATGACACCGTGTGTAGTTATTGTAGCGCAGCATAACTCTCCGAAACTTAGTTTAAGTTCGAAGATAAGTCATATCGGTCCACTGCTTCAGGTACCTCCTCCACAAAAGTTCAAAAATGTTCGGAAAAATTGTGCGTACGACAACTCTTGAAGGGAGTGACCGATTTAGTCTATACTTTACACATCCTAATATATCTGCCAGGTATAGATCAGGTTCGAATATGGACTATACTCGTATTTGTCCACTCCTTCGGGTACCTCCCACACAAAATTTCGGATAAGTTCACTTTATGACCTACTCTCGAATCAATTTGAGTTTTGTTGAAGCAACTTCCATTCACTGACTCACTTACGATGGTACAATTTTTTCAGGGGCACGTAAATACTTTCTGATAAAATAGCCCGAAAGTTGTAAAAATCCCTATAGCACTTGAAGTCGTCAACGGATTTGGTCCGAAATTTGGCTCACAGTTTCAATTCACATAGGCTGAGGGTATATCTCTGTCGGCAAAGCCGACTATACTTTTTTACTTGTTTTAAAACTCTTCGATTTTTTAAAGATTTTTTTAACCTTCGATTTGTTAAAGATTTTTTAAGCCTTCGATTTGTTGAAGAATATTTTTTTAAAAATCTATTTTTTTAAGAATACAATAAAGGATATTTTTTATCATTAATTGTTTTATATATATTTATTTTGTAAAACTAGTAGAGTTTTTAAAGAATATTTTATCGTCGATTTTTAAGAATATATTTTTTTTTAAATCGCCGATTTTTGAAGATATTGTTTTTAAAAAGGTAGATTTTTGAAAGATTTTTTTTTTGAAAATGTTCGATTTTTTGAAGAATATTTACAGCGCTCCATAAAATCTTTAAAAATTCACGTTTACAGAGCTCCAAAAAACTTTTAAAAATCCACGTTTACAGAGCTCCCTAAAACCTTTGAACAGTATTTTGAAAAAATCCACAGTAACAGAGCTACATAAAACCTTTAAAAATCCACGTTTACAGAGCTCCCTAAAACCTTTGAAAAAAATATTTAAAAATCTACGTTTACAGATCTCCATAAAACCTTCAAAAATCCACGTTTATATAGATCCATTAAACCTTTGAAAATTTGATTAAGTATATACGTTTAAAGAGTTCAATGAAATGTTTAAAAATTCAATAGAAACGAAAATGAAAAATTCCAAAATATACATATTATACTTACTTATTTATAAACCAATTACACAAAAATGCCATTATAGTCACCATATGTTGTTTAAAATTGTTTTATTTAATTTAATATTATTTTTAATTAAATCAAATTTGTTTCCATTTTCTAATAAATTCCATAGAGTAAAAAAGGCAAAACAAAAAGCAACATTTTGATATTTTCTGTTCATATTAAAAACATTTTTTGGTTACCCCTCCCCGCCCAGAAAACCATATGCTACACACTTTTTATATGCATGCATTTACATGTGTCTAAGTGTGGCTTTTATGTGCACTTGTGGTTATATGAATATTTTATATAAACTTTGTGTTTTTGTAAAAAAACGACAAGATTTTTTTCTGTTGTTTTACAAATTCATTTTAAATTAAAACGGAAAGAAATTGTTAAAATTGAAATTGACTAACAGTAAACAATCTGTTGGTCAATGTTATGGGTACTTTACACGATATGTATTTTACATATGAGTTGTCACTTTGCGTATACATTTTGTATTGGAGAAGTGACAACTCATATGCAAAAAACATATCGTGTAAAGTACCCATTAGTCTGTGTTAGAGAAAGAGCTTCCGTTTGCTAAAAAAAAAACAAATGTTATTGTTATTGTTTTTCTATTTAATATTTTTTGTTTTGGTTTTTTTGTTGTATGAATGAATTCTTGTGAAAATTTGTGGACACTGAAATTATATTTTTATTAAAAATGCCATTACAGTTTTACTGGCGAGTAAGTGTTTGTAATGTTAATTTAGTCATGGCAATTTTAGACATAAAATTCTAAATAATAATATTGGACTTTGTACTTTAATGTTGAAAGTACAAAGCCACATTTTGTTTTCTCTCGATAAAATAGTTTGACTTTGTTATTTAAGAATATAAAAAATAAATTTAAATATAGGTAAACTGCCTGTATTAATATATAATATTTTTATATCCCTATCGCAGTTTTGTAGTATCTGAAAACTCTTTTAATGGTAGTCTATGAGTGGCAAACGAAAAGCTTGAAAATATGCATATTATGGCAATCACAATTTTTGGCATATTGACACATTCTCATGAAGAAAAAGAATTATAAAACCGTATGCCTTGTTTTTAAACCACATGTCCCGTATAATGTTGCATAAACCATACCCATGGGTATTCATAACATTTGTATTATGGTTTCGAATAAAAAACCACTACATTAATGAATAAATGAATGCAGGTGAAATAATACAAAAGTCAAAAAAGCAACAATTACATTTTAACATTTAGTTTTTGCTCAATATCCAATGAATTGTTCAAATAATTACCCTGGAGATTTAAAGGCATTTTTATGTAAATTGCAGTCATTTAACAATGTTTTCTTTCGCAAACTGTATGCTAATTATTATTGAAAAAAAGTCAAACAAATTTTACAATTTAAAATATTAAATAATACAAATTTAAAATCCTATTGCCAAAACTCAACATGTGTAATACAAAAGCTCTACACTTTGTTGTAGAAAGTTCCATATGAAACATTTGCCATATAATATAGGAAATGAAGTCAGTCAGAACAGGATATAACACCGACGATATGGCTTAGAGCATTACAAAACACCACCACAATTTCATTGAAAATCCTGACACTTTGTAAAATGCAATATAATATTATCCCAAACATCGTTTTCGTTTTATAATATCTCTTTCATACCACAAAAAACGCCTACATTTGTTGCAATAAGTGAGGCATCTTCCACAGGGTTTCTTCTTTTAAAAGGAAATGTATGGGTCTTGACAAGATATGACAGATTTTTTTGGCAATAAAATATGCATTAATTTTACATTTGTTCGAGGCAAGCCAGTTTGAAGTGATGTGTAAAATATGTTATTGTGGAGGTGGCAAAAAGCAAAGTGAACTAAGATTTTTTAAATATTTTTTTGTATTTTTTTTTAATATTTTTTTTAAATATTAAAAAATCATGGATATTTTTAAATTAATCGTGTATTTTTTAAATTTTTTAATAATAAAATATTTTTTAATATATCGTGGATTTGTTAAAAAAAAATATTTTTTTAATGAATATTTTTTGTAATTAAATAATCGTGGATTTTTTAAAAAATATTTTTTTAATGAATATTTTTTGTAATTAAATAATCGTGGATTTTTAAAAAAAATATTTTATAATAAATCGTGGAATTTTTAAAATATTATTTTATAATAAATCGTGGAATTTTTAAAATATTATTTTATAATAAATCGTGGAATTGTTAAAATATTTTTTTTAATAATATGTATGTGGATTTTTTAAAAGATCGTGTTTTTTAAAAAATATTTTTATAATAAATAGTGGATTTTTTAAAAATATTTTTATAGTAAATCGTTGTTTATAAAAAAAATATTTTTTAATAAATCGTGGATTTTTTAAAAATATTTTTATAATAAATCATTGTTTATAAAAAAATATTTTTTAATAAATCGTGGATTTTTTAAAAAATGTGTTTTAAATTAATATTTTTATTAAATAAAACGTTGACTTTTTAAAAAGATTTTTATAATAAATCGTGAATTATCTAAAAATGTTTTGTAATGAATATTCTTTTTTAATAAATCGTGGATTTTTTAAAATATTTTTTAATAAATCGTGGATTTTTTATAAATATGTTTTAATATATCGTGGTTATTTTACAAAATATTTTTATAATAAATAGTGGAGTTTTTAAAAAATAGTTGTATTATAAAATTAAAAAAAAAAATCTTTAAAAAATCCACGATTTTAAAAATATGCTTTAAAAATCCACGATTTAAAAAAATTATTCATTAAAAAACACGATTTAAAAAAAATATTCATTTACAAATCCACGATTAAACTATCCTTTATCCTTTAAAAATCCGCGATTAAAAAGAAATATTGCATAAAAAATCTACGATTAAAAAAATAATCCTTAAGAAATCCAAGATTTAAAAAAAAATATTCTTTAAAAATATTTCTTTTTTTTAAATATTTTTTTATAAATTTTTTTGTAATTGTGTATTTAAATTTTTTTGTTTTTTGAAATTACTACCATTTAAATAAATATTCTTTGAAAAGTCGTAGAAAAAAATTTTAGTCATATTATTATTCTTTCGTGGATTTTTTAAAAATATTTTTTTTAATAAATCGTGGATTTTTTAAAAATATTTTTTTTAATAAATCGTGGATTTTTTATAAATATTTTTTAATAAATCGTGGATTTTTTAAAAATATTTTTATTAATAAATCACGGATTTTTTGTTAATTTGTTTTAGTAAATCGTGAATTTTTAAAAATATTTTTTAATAAATCGTGGATTTTTTAAAAATGTGGTTTAATAAATCGTAGATTTTTTAAAAATATTTTTTAATAAATCGTGGGCTTTTTTAAAATATTTTTTAATGAATCGTGCATTTTTTTATTTTTTTTTTTTAATAAATCGTGGATTTGTTAGAAAAAAATGTAATAAGTCATGGGTTTTTTTAAAATATTGTTTTAATAAATCGTGGATTTTTTAAACATATTTTTTTATTAATCGTGGATTTTTTAATAATACTTTTATAATAAATCATGGATTTTTTAAAAATATTTTTTTATGAAATCGTTGATTTTTAAAAATATTTTTTTTAGCAAATCGTTGATTTTTAAAAATATTTTTTTTAACAAATCGTCGATTTTTAAAAATATTTTTTTTAACAAATCGTGGATTTTTAAAAATATTTTTTTTTAACAAATTGTGGATTTTTAAAAATATTTTTTTTTAACAAATTGTGGATTTTTAAAAATATTTTTTTTTAATAGTGGATTTTTTAATAAATCGTGGATTTTTTAAAAATATTTTTTTAGCAAATCGTTGATTTTTAAAAATATTTTTCTTAACAAATCGTGGATTTTTTAAAATATTTTTTTAACAAATCGTGGATTTTTAAAAATATTTTTGTTAACAAATCGTGGATTTTTTAAAAATATTTTTGTTAACAAATCGTGGATTTTTTAAAAACATTTTAAATAAATCGTGGATTTTTTAAAAACATTTTAAATAAATCGTGGATTTTTTAAAAACATTTTAAATAAATCGTGGATTTTTTAAAAACATTTTAAATAAATCGTGGATTTTTAAAAACATTTTAAATAAATCGTGGATTTTTTAAAAACATTTTAAATAAATCGTGGATTTTTTAAAAACATTTTAAATAAATCGTGGATTTTTTAAAAACATTTTAAATAAATCGTGGATTTTTTAAAAACATTTTAAATAAATCGTGGATTTTTTAAAAACATTTTAAATAAATCGTGGATTTTTTAAAAACATTTTAAATAAATCGTGGATTTTTTAAAAACATTTTAAATAAATCGTGGATTTTTTAAAAACATTTTAAATAAATCGTGGATTTTTTAAAAACATTTTAAATAAATCGTGGATTTTTTAAAAACATTTTAAATAAATCGTGGATTTTTTAAAAACATTTTAAATAAATCGTGGATTTTTTAAAAACATTTTAAATAAATCGTGGATTTTTTAAAAACATTTTAAATAAATCGTGGATTTTTTAAAAACATTTTAAATAAATCGTGGATTTTTTAAAAACATTTTAAATAAATCGTGGATTTTTTAAAAACATTTTAAATAAATCGTGGATTTTTTAAAAACATTTTAAATAAATCGTGGATTTTTTAAAAACATTTTAAATAAATCGTGGATTTTTTAAAAACATTTTAAATAAATCGTGGATTTTTTAAAAACATTTTAAATAAATCGTGGATTTTTTAAAAACATTTTAAATAAATCGTGGATTTTTTAAAAACATTTTAAATAAATCGTGGATTTTTTAAAAACATTTTAAATAAATCGTGGATTTTTTAAAAACATTTTAAATAAATCGTGGATTTTTTAAAAACATTTTAAATAAATCGTGGATTTTTTAAAAACATTTTAAATAAATCGTGGATTTTTTAAAAACATTTTAAATAAATCGTGGATTTTTTAAAAACATTTTAAATAAATCGTGGATTTTTTAAAAACATTTTAAATAAATCGTGGATTTTTTAAAAACATTTTAAATAAATCGTGGATTTTTTAAAAACATTTTAAATAAATCGTGGATTTTTTAAAAACATTTTAAATAAATCGTGGATTTTTTAAAAACATTTTAAATAAATCGTGGATTTTTTAAAAACATTTTAAATAAATCGTGGATTTTTTAAAAACATTTTAAATAAATCGTGGATTTTTTAAAAACATTTTAAATAAATCGTGGATTTTTTAAAAACATTTTAAATAAATCGTGGGTTTTTTAAAAACATTTTAAATAAATCGTGGGTTTTTTAAAAACATTTTAAATAAATCGTGGATTTTTTAAAAGCATTTTAAATAAATCGTGGATTTTTTAAAAGCATTTTAAATAAATCGTGGATTTTTTAAAAACATTTTAAATAAATCGTGGATTTTTTAAAAACATTTTAAATAAATCGTGGATTTTTTAAAAACATTTTAAATAAATCGTGGATTTTTTAAAAACATTTTAAATAAATCGTGGATTTTTTAAAAACATTTTAAATAAATCGTGGATTTTTTAAAAACATTTTAAATAAATCGTGGATTTTTTAAAAACATTTTAAATAAATCGTGGATTTTTTAAAAACATTTTAAATAAATCGTGGATTTTTTAAAAACATTTTAAATAAATCGGGGATTTTTTAAAAATATGTTAAATAAATCGTGTATTTTTTAAAAACATTTTAAATAAATCGTGGATTTTTTAAAAACATTTTAAATAAATCGTGGATTTTTTAAAAACATTTTAAATAAATCGTGGATTTTTTAAAAACATTTTAAATAAATCGTGTATTTTTTAAAAACATTTTAAATAAATCGTGGATTTTTTAAAAACATTTTAAATAAATCGTGGATTTTTTAAAAACATTTTAAATAAATCGTGGATTTTTTAAAAACATTTTAAATAAATCGTGTATTTTTTAAAAACATTTTAAATAAATCGTGGATTCTTTAAAAACATTTTAAATAAATCGTGGATTTTTTAAAAACATTTTAAATAAATCGTGGATTTTTTAAAAACATTTTAAATAAATCGTGGATTTTTTAAAAACATTTTAAATAAATCGTGGATTTTTTAAAAACATTTTAAATAAATCGTGGATTTTTTTAAAAACATTTTAAATAAATCGTGGATTTTTTAAAAACATTTTAAATAAATCGTGTATTTTTTAAAAACATTTTTAATAAATCGTGGATTCTTTAAAAACATTTTAAATAAATCGTGGATTTTTTAAAAACATTTTAAATAAATCGTGGATTTTTTAAAAACATTTTAAATAAATCGTGGATTTTTTAAAAACATTTTAAATAAATCGTGGATTTTTTAAAAACATTTTAAATAAATCGTGGATTTTTTAAAAACATTTTAAATAAATCGTGAATTTTTTAAAAACATTCTAAATAAATTTTATTTTTTAATACTTCTTTATTCATTTATAGAATATTTTCAATAATCACGGACTTTTTTAAATTATTCCTATCTTTAGAAAGTAATTTATCCTCTTTAAGCTTTATGCAAATTTGTTTCCAAGATTTTCCTCCCATTCCATGAATGATTACTAAAATGCTGCTTTTGTCAATCCCGTATGACACCAACTCAAAAGTATCTCAGCCATGACGGAAGTTTAATATAACGGAAATGAAGGAAATACTTTCCATACATATGTGTGTGGGAGAGTCTTTTTTCTTTCATGTGGTTGAATGCGACAATTTTAAGTCAAATGTTAAATTTGCAATTTTCCAAAAGTTTTGCCTTACATCTGACTTGAGTTGCTTTCCCACCAACCAAAAAAAAACACTTTTTTTCGTAGCAACCCTTTATTATTAGAAGCTGAGTTAAGTGATTGTCAACGATGTCAAAAACACTTTAGATCACATCATATATATGAATAAAAAAGCATGAACACAAATAACAACAAATACCAGTGAAGAAGATATGCGAAACTCTGAGAAACGAGAAAAAAGGAAACCATGAATTTTTACAAAGCCAAACAGAAGGAAAATTGTTACAAAATGCTCAAGTGGTACATTGAAATTCATTCGAACACAAAAATATATTTTCTGTAAATGGTGTGTGGTATACATACATACACATACAGATACTAACTCGTATGTATTTATAAAAGGCAGTGTGTTAAGTTTGCTTTACTGAGTTTTGTGGTAGATTGTGCCATCTGAACTCATGTATTTTTGCATTACTCACTCCTACCATCCACTTCTTTTTGGGTATTTTCAATAAAAACCACAGCCTTAAAGTATGCTTCACTTTGTTAACCGAATGACTGCATATTAAAAACCATTCTGCGCTTTGTGTTGTTAAGAGCAGCAGCAGTCGGATGATGACGATGATACTCTTAAAAGGAAATAAAATAAATAAAAATTCCACAACAACATCGAAAGCCGTATTAAAAACCAAACAGCCAGTATTTTATCTTTTATCTACATACGTTACGGGATTTTCTACCGCTCACTTCTTCGTCATTAGTTATCGATATGGTTGGCCTTTTTTCCAGTTGTTGGCTTTTTTGTGTAAGGCATTTAAGCAGCAACAAAAGGTCGGAAATTTATTGTGACATTTTTGTGGTTGAATAAATTCACAAGCGCCAATGAAAAGCGCCAACCGAAAAGTTGTTATTTAAATACGTAGAGGCATGAAATGTGTCGTGTTGTTGTTTTTTTTATTTTCTTTCCTTCTTTGTGGCCATTTATGTGTAATTAAACAAGTAAAAAAGTGTCAGTCGGCTTTGCCGACAGATATATACCCTCAGCCAATGTGAAGTGAAACTTTCACCTACGGACAGATCGAATGTATTTAAGGTCTCTTCAGAATTTTGTGACCTTTTTGGACATTTGAACTTGCCGTCAAACATGTGGATTAGGAACTAACTGCACTAAGGCACAATTGTTGAAATTTTGTGGGGGAGGTACCCTTAGAGAGGACCGATATGGGCCATTTTAGAAGTTAAACTAAATTTTGACAAAATATTAGGAGATCCAAAGTTTGGACCAAATTGGTTGCCCCATTCAAGTGATATCGTCCTACCATGTTAGTGACATTTTTTAAAAATTGGGGAGAAGTACCGGAAGTTGTGGACATGTATTGCCCCATGAAACTAAGTTTGGATATAATATGACGAATACCAAATGTTGGACCAATTCGGTTGAACATTTCGAGAGTTATCGTGCTCTCCGACCGCCACATATGGTGACATAGGGGTTTTTTTACACCTTTCGGACTGTTTTCCCAAGAAATATGGACTTGCCCCTGAAAAAACTTTTACCATCGTAATGGAGGTAGCGAATGCAAATAGCTTCAACAAAAATCAAAGTGATTCGAGAGCAGGTCTTAAAGTGAACTTATCCGAAATTTTGTGTGAGAGGTACCAGAAGGAGTGGACAAATATAGTCTATATTCGAACCTGATCTATATCTGGTAGATATATTAGGATGTGCAAAGTATGGATTACATCGGTCACTCCCTTCAAGAGTTATCATGCGCAAAATTTGTCCGAAATTTTTTGAACTTTTATGGGGGAGGTACCTAAAGGAGTGGAACGATATGGCTTATCTTCGAATTTAAACTATGTTTGGACAAAATATTACGAAGGCCAAATTTTGGACCAAATCCGTACGAGAGTTATCTTGCGCTCCATCCACTACACTCGGTGTTATAGGGGCTTTTTGCATCTTTCAGGATATTTTCTCAGGAAGTATGGACTTGCCCCTGATGAAACATGTACCGTCGTATGGGGGGGCAATGAATACAAATTGTTGCAACAAAAAGCAAAGCGATTCGAGAGCAGGTCCTAATCTGAACTTATCCGAAATTTTGTGTGGGAGGTACCCGAAAGAGTGGACCTATTGAGTTCATTTTGGAAACTCATCTAAGTTTAGTAAAAATTTCACGATGTGCTAAGTATGGGCCAAATCTGTTACTTCATTCAAGAGTTATCGTGCGCACAAATTTTCCGAATATTTTCGAACTTTTGTGGGGGAGGTACCGGAAGGGGTGGACCGATATAGCCCATCTTCGAACTTAAACTAAGTTTGGACAAAATATTACGAAAGCCAAAATTTGGATCGAATCGATTGATCCGTTCGAGAGTTATCGTGCGACCCAGCCAGCCAGACAGACGGACAGACAGACGGACGGACATTGCTCAATCGACTCCAAATTGTCTGAAACACATTCCGTCCAAACATACTTGGGGTCTAAAACCATTATTTCGATGAGACACATTTTGCCCGTATGAAAGTGTATAACCCTCGTTAGCATAAATGCTGAGGGTATAAAAATAATAAATTCTGTTTTTTAAATATTTTTAATACATCGAGTATTTTTAAATATTTTTTAATAAATCGTGGATTTTTAATTTTTTTATAAATCGTGGTTTTTTCAAAAACATATTTTATAAATCGTGAATTTCTAAATTTTTAAAAAACGTGAAAAACGTAAAAAGTGGTTTTAATAAATAGTGGATTTTTAAAAAACAGTTTTTATTTATCGTGGATTTTTAAAAAAGTGCCTAATAATAATGAATATTTTTGTAATAATCGTGGATTTTGTAAAGAATATTTTTCTAATAATCGTGGATTTTGTAAAGAATATTTTTCTAATAATCGTGGATTTTGTAAAGAATATTTTTCTAATAATCGTGGATTTTGTAAAGAATTTTTTTCTAATAATCGTGGATTTTGTAAAGAATATTTTTCTAATAATCGTGGATTTTGTAAAGAATATTTTTCTAATAATCGTGGATTTTGTAAAGAATATTTTTCTAATAATCGTGGATTTTGTAAAGAATATTTTTCTAATAATTGTGGATTTTGTAAAGAATATTTTTCTAATAATTGTGGATTTTGTAAAGAATATTTTTCTAATAATCGTGGATTTTGTAAAGAATATTTTTCTAATAATCGTGGATTTTGTAAAGAATATTTTTCTAATAATCGTGGATTTTGTAAAGAATATTTTTCTAATAATCGTGGAGTTTTAAAATATATTTTCGTAAAAATAGTGAATTTGGTGAAGAATTTTTTTAATAATCGCGGATTTTTAATATTGCTAAATTTAAAATTCCCAAAAATTTTAATATTCCTGGATTTTTAAATTATTATTGTTTCAATATCCATATATATTTATATAATTTAAAAAATGTCCTCAAATACCTGGATTTGCATTTAAATAATTTAATCAATATTCAATATTCCTAAATTTGTTTTTAATATTTCAGATTTTATTTAATTTTTTTGAAATTACTAAATCTTAAAATAATTTGAAAAAAAATTAAAAAAAATCTAGTAACTTCGAATAATTGTCTTTAAATATTTTTCAGCTTTTCTGGATTTTTAAACTTTTTTGCAAATTTTCTTCATTTTCAATATTTTTTTCTAAAAAATATTTAAAGATAAATTTTCACTTTTCCTAGATTTTTAAATAATTTTTTAAGGAATTTGTTTGTCCGACTTTCTAGAAAATCCATGAAAACATTTTGTTATATTATATATACACAATTTTTCAAACAAATATTTTTTTAATATCCACGATATTTTAGAAACTATTTTTTAATATCCACGCAATTTCAGAAACTATTTTTTAATTATTCATGATTTTTCATAAACTATTTTTATTTTTAATATACAAGAATTTTTCCAAGAAAATATTTAAAAAATCCACGATTTTAAGATAATACGTTTTAAAATACCCGATTTTTCAGAAAATTTAAAAATCTAAGTTTTTTCAACAATTATTACAAAAAAATTCCTGATTTTTACAAAAAAAAAAAAATAAAAAAAATATTACAAAAATCTGAGATATTTTAGTTTTGTTTTTAAATCGCCGATTATAATATTAACAAAATTCACGATTTAAAAAAAATTGTTAGAAATCCACGATTATTCAGTAAATTTTCTTTAATCCACAATTTTTCAAAAAATATATTTTTATTCAACGAATTTTCAAAAAATATTTTTTAAAAATCCAAAATTTTTCAGAAAATATTTAAAAAATTAGATAAAATATTTTAGAAATTAGATAAAATATTTAAAATAATCAGAATATATATTTTAAAAAATCCACGATTTTTCAGAAAATATTTTTAATTTTTGTAATTCAGAAAATATTTTTTAAAAAATACGAAATTTTCCAGATTTTTTTTCTTTAAATCAGGAAATTTTTTCGAAACAATTTTTAAAAATACTTTTTACAAAATCGCAATTATTTTTAAATATTTCCGATAAAAAATGCAAGATTATTGAAAAAATATTTTCTAAAAAAAATTAAAAAAACAATTATTAAATATATTTAAAAATACGTAATTATTAAAAAATTCGCTATTTTTTAATTTTCATATCTTCAATTTTTCAGAAAATATTTTTTAAAAAAGTACACAATTATTTAAAAAAATCCACGATTATTAAAAAATCTTTTTAAATGTACACGATTATTTAAAATATTAAAAAAATATATATATTAAACTTACTATTTGTAGGTAAGTCAAGCTTAATCTCATATTGAGCTCGAGTCGTCATAAAATTTGTTTCAATACAAAGAACTGAGAACTGAGTCCAAGTGGCGTTGGACGAAACTAGTCTTCTCTGCCATCCCCTAAAGTAATCAATCTTAACTACATCGCACTTTAAACTTGTTGTTTTTAAATTTTAAAACAACAAATATGCGATTAAGCTTGACTTACCTACAAATAGTAAGTAAAACACACATCTCAACAAAACTGCCGAAGTGAATCAAAAAATATTAAATAAAAGAAAGTATTTAAAAAATTCATAATTATTTAAATTATTATTCTGTATTAATTATTATTTAAATTCATGATTATTTAAAATTATTGTTTAAAAAATTAACAAAAAATCAAAAAAATATTGCTTAAAATCAGGGGTTACTAAAAAAAATATTGTTAACAAAACCACGATTATTTATTATTTATTTTAAAATATTTTTTTTTTAAAAATCCGCGGTTATTAAAAATATTTTAAAATATTTTCTAAAAAAATATTAAGGAAATATTTTATAAAAAGTCACGATTATTAAAAGAAATATTTAACCAATCCGGAATTATTAAAAAATCGCAATTTTTCAGATAATATTAAAAAATTCACGATTATTCAAAAAGATGTTTAAAAAATGTCAACGTTTATTTAAAAAGAAGTTTTTAAAAATCCACGATTATTTAAATATTTTTTTTAATCCACTATTATTTGAAAAGATTTTTTAAAAATGTCCATGTAAATATTTTTTTAAATCCACTATCACTTAAATATTATTTTTAATCCACGATTATTTAAATACATGTTTTAAATCCACGATTATTAAAATACTTTAAAATATCCATGATTATTTAATTTTTTTTTAAATCCACGATAATTTAAACAATTTTCTAAAAATTCGTTAAAATTCCTTAATTTATTAATTATTATATAAATCCATGATAATTCAAAAATATTATTAAAGTAATTCACAAAAATTCAAAAAATATTGTTTAACTAGTCCAGGATTACTTAAAAACTTATTGTTTACAATTCCTCTATTATTTTTTTATTTATTTCAAAATATTTTTTTATAATTCTGCGATTATTTAAAAATAATTCTTTATCTCAGAAACGATTAGGAATTTGGCCTTGCTGTCTTTTGCCAATCATGATTATTTATTATTTATTCTATAATGTTTTTTAAAACTTCGCGGTTATTTCAAATATTTTCAAATACTTTCTGAAAAAATACTAAAAAAATATTCTTTAAAATGTCACGATTATTAAAAGAAATATTTAACAGTTCCGGAATTATTCAATAATCGCAATATCTCAGATTCAATAATAGGTTTTAAAAACTCCACGATTATTTAAAAGATGTTTAAAAAATGTCCACGATTATTTAAAAAGAAGTTTTTAAAAATCCACGATTATTTAATTTTTTTTTTAAATCCACTATTATTTAAATATTTCTTTTTAATCCACGATTATTTAAATATTTTTTAAATCCACGATTATTTAAATATTTTTTTAAATCCACGATAATTTAATTTTTTTTTAATCCACGATTATTTAAATATTTTTTTTAAATCCACGATTATTGAAATACTTTTTTTAAATTCACTATTATTTAAATATTTTAAATATATCCACGATTATTTAGAAAAATTTTTTAAAAAATCCACGATAATTTAAACAACTTTTTAAAAATTCGTTAAAATTCCTTAAATTATTTACTATTATATAAATCCATGATTATTCAGAAATATTGTTTAAATAATTCACAAAAATTCAAAAAATATTGTCTAGTCCAGTATTACTTAAAAACATATTGTTTACAATTCCTCGATTTATTATTATTTATTTTAAAATATTTTTTAAAAATCCGCGATTATTTAAAAATAATTCTTTATAATTCGTTATTATTTTAAAATATTTTCTTAAAAAAAACTAAACGATTATTGAAAAAAATAGTTTCTAAAAAAATATTTATTAAATAGTCACGATTACTAAAACATGTCTAAAAAATCCGAATTATTAAAAAGCCTCGATTATTAAATTTTTAAAAAAAAAATCGATTTATTAAAGAAACCACTATTTTCTAGTATTTGTTTTAAATCTCCGATTTTTCAGAAAATATTTTTAAAAAATACACAATTATTCAAAATTATGTTTTAAAATAACCCACGATTATATAAAAAATATTTTTTATAAAAAAACGACTATTATTAAAAATTATTTTTTTTAAATAGTTATGGATTTAAAAAATCCCCAATAATTTTAAAATATTTATTTAAAACATCGCGATTATTTTAGAATATTTTCCTTAAAAAATCCACGATTATTTTGTAAAAAATATTAAAAAATAATCTTTAAAAAGCCACGGCTATTAAAAAATATTTTAAAAAATCAGGAATAATTAAAAAAGAAAATATTTTTAAAAAATTCATAATAGTTTACAAAATTATTCTCCACAATTATTAAAAAAAATATGTATCGTTAAATTATTAAATCCATGATTATTCAGAAATATTGTTTAAATAATTCACAAAAATTCAAAAAATATTGTCTAGGCCAGTATTACTTAAAAAAAATATTGTTTACAATTCCTCGAATATTTTACAATTCCGCGATTATTTCAAAATAATTCTTAAGAATTCGTGATTATTTTAAAATATTTTCTTTAAAAAAATCCACGATTATTTCTAATTTCTATATTATTTTCTAAGAAATATTTATTAAACGAATATTAAAACATTTTTAAAAAATCCGAATTATTTAAAAGCCACGATTATTAAAAATTTTTTAAAAAATTCGAATTATTAAAGAATCCACGATTTTCTAGTATTTGTTTTAAATCTCCGATTTTCAGAAAATATTTTTAAAAAATACACAATTATTTAAAATTGTGTTTTTAGATAATTCACGATGATATTAAAATATAAAATAAAAAATACACGATTATACAAAAAAAAAATATTAAAAATGAACGATTATTAAAAAATATTTTTTTAAATGGTTATGGATTTAAAAATATTTTTAAAAAAATCCACAATTATTTTAAAATATTTATTTAAAACATCGCGATTATTTTAAAATATGTTCCTTAAAAATCCACGATTATTTTTTAAAAAATATTTTAAAAAAACAATCATTAAAAAGCCACGGTTATTAAAAAAAATTTAAAAAAATACGGAATAATTAAAGAAGAAAATATTTTTAAAAAAAATCTATAATTGTTTACAAAATTATTCCCCACAATTATTTAAAAAATATATATTTTATAAATCGTAGATAATTTGAAAAGTATTGTTTAAAAAGTTCATGATTATTGAAATAATAATCTTTAAAAAGTCCAAAATTATTCAACAAATATTTTTTCAATCCACAAAATTATTCTCCAAAATTATTTAAAAAAAATATATTTTTTAAAATCGTAGATAATTTGAAAAGTATTGTTTTAAAAAATCATGATAATTTAAATAATAATCTTTAAAAATCCACAATTATTCAAAAAATAGGTTTTCAATCTACGACAATTTAATTAATATTCTTTGAAAAATGCATTCATTCACTATTTAAAAAATGTTCTGTAATAAGTCCGGGGCTTTTAAAAATAGAACTTAATAAACAGACCTATAAATTTTCTATGAAAAGCAACCTCTGTTAACAGTGCATTTCTATGAAAATTAGGCTCTGGCAGGATAGCAAAGATTATCATTTAAAAAATGCTTTCTTTAAAAAAATATATTTCCTTAAAACATATATATATATATATATATATATATATATATATATATATATATATATATATATATATATATATATATATATATATTAAATTATGTATACCTTTTAAACAATGTGGAAAACTATTTTTTTTTAATTCTTTAGTGTTTCACTACATTTAACTTTAGTTTTATTTTTTTCAAAGCTTTTAGAGTATTTAGGGTATATTAACTGGCTTCCTAAGTGTTTGTATATATAACAAA
Organism: Musca autumnalis; assembly: GCF_047663935.1. Taxonomy (NCBI): domain Eukaryota; kingdom Metazoa; phylum Arthropoda; class Insecta; order Diptera; family Muscidae; genus Musca; species Musca autumnalis. The sequence goes on from NW_027411644.1 coordinate 73,807,110, forward strand.
AGTTGAGTGCTAGAGCGTGGAGTGCTCAGCTATTAAAAAAAGTCAAGATTCATATGTGAATGTGAGTGGGAAAATATGAAGTCGGAGTAAAAAGTTTTTCACATGGCTCTATTCATGTTTTAATATGTTTTCATGGAAATATAATATTTATTTATGCAAAAGAGCACAAACACTTACACACACATACTTGCATACTTTCACAGATTTAAGAGGATAATAAGTGCAAAAATGTATATATACCTTTTTATGGGAAGTTATTATAACAACTTAAGTAATTAAAAGTTATATTTGTTGTTGTTCTTCTTGTTCTGTTATTATGGCATTTACATGTTTGCAATAATAATAAAATGCACAAAGAGGGCAGTTTGAATTGGAACGGTAATGGGTTAGTGGGACGGCTTATTTAATTAATTGGAAGAAGTAAATGTTACAGTTTGTTTTACTGCATTTTAAAATGTTTTCAAGAAAAACGTTTGAATTTTTGTTTGTGTAAATATTCTTCAATCTTCAAATATTAAATTCAATTCTCAGTAATTTTCCCACAAATTCCTTTTGGCTTTCCTATAATTTCCTTTTTCAAACACGTGTACTGGGTTTTCCATTAGTTTCTTATTTGTTATTTTTCCTCCCTTCATCAAATGTTTGCCCAACTCTCCAAAGCAGACAAATGAATGCCAACACATTTTCTTGTGGCATTTCGAGTATTTGAATATCAATTAACTTTGACAACTAGGCATAGCAGGAAAATTGCTTTACTTTGCCATTACTTTACTGAACAAATTGAAAACGAAATAAATGCTTAAAAGTGATTATCTACTCAAGTTTAAAGTCTTGTGATTGTTGTTGTATCTTTTTTAAGAAAAAATTCAAATTGATTGATTTTTATTTATTTACTGATTTATTTATTTATTTATTGTTTTTTTTTGGGCTATGAGCAAGAAATACTGACAAGTTTTCTACGATAATGTTAACAGAGCAGCAAATTTTCTATGAAAATTAGGCTCTTTTAACAGAACAACAAATTTTCTATGAAAATTAGGCTCTGTTAACAGAAAATAGAAAATTTGTTGCTCTGTTAAAAGAGCCTCATTTTCATAGAAAATTTTTTGCTCTGTTAAAAGAGCCTAATTTTCATAGAAAATTTGTTGCTCTGTTAACAGAGCCTAATTTTCATAGAAAATTTGTTGCACTGTTAGAAGAGCCTAATTTTCATTAGGCTCTGTTAACAGAAAATAGAAAACTTGTTGCACCGTTAACAGAGCCTAATTTTCATAGAAAATTTTTTGCTCTGGTAACAGAGCCTAATTTCCATAGAAAATTTGTTGCTCTGTTAACAGAGCCTACTTTTCATTGAACAATTTGTGGCTTTGAAAAAAGTACCTTATTCTCATATAAAACTTGTTGGTCTGTTAACAGAGCCTAATTTTAATAGAAATTGTGTTGCACTGTTAAAAGAGCCTAATTTTCATAGAAAATGTGTTGCTCTGTTAACAGAGCCCAACTTTCATAAAAAATGTTTTAATCTGCTAACAGAGCCTAATTTTCATAGAAAGTTTGTTGCTCTGTTAACAGAGCCTAATTTTCATTGAACACTTTGTGGCTCTGTTAACAGTACCTTATTCTCATAGAAAACTTGTTGCTCTGTTAACAACATAGCCTAATTTTTATAGAAAATTTGTTGCTCTGTTAACAGAGCCTAATTTTTATAGAAAATTTGTGGCTCTGTTAACAGACCCTAATTTTCATAGAAAATTTGTTGCTCTGTTAACAGAGCCTAATTTTCATAGAAAATTGTTGCTCTGGTAACAGAGCCTAATTTCCATAGAAAATTTGTTGCTCTGTTAACAGAGCCTAATTTTCATTGAACAATTTGTGGCTCTGTAAACAGTACCTTATTCTCATAGAAAACTTGTTGGTCTGTTAACAGAGTCTAATTTTAATAGAAATTTTGTTGCACTGTTAAAAGAGCCTAATTTTCATAGAAAATTTGTTGCTCTGTTAACAGAGCCCAACTTTCATAAAAAAATGTTTTACTCTGCTAACAGAGCCTAATTTTCATAGAAAGTTTGTTGCTCTGTTAACAGAGCCTAATTTTCATTGAACACTTCGTGGCTCTGTTAACAGTACCTTATTCTCATAGAAAACTTGTTGCTTGCTAACATAGCCTAATTTTTATAGAAAATTTGTTGCTCTGTTAACAGAGCCTAATTTTCATAGAAAACATGTTGCTCTGTTAACAGAGCCTAATTTTCATAAAAAAATTGTTGCTCTGTTAACAGAGCCTAATTTTCATAGAAAATTTGTTGCTCTGTTAACAGATCCTAATTTTTACAGAAAATGTGTTGCTCTGTTAACAGAGCCTAATTTTTACAGAAAATTTGTTGCTCTGTTAACAGAGCCTAATTTTCATAGAAAATATGTTGCTCTGTTAACAGAGCGTAATTTTCATAAAAAATTTGTTGCTCTGTTAGCAGAGCCTAATTTTTAACAGAGTCTAATTTTTACAGAAAATTTGTTGCTCTGTTAACAGAGCCTAATTTTCATAGAAAATTTGTTGTCCTGTTAAAAGAGCCTAATTTCCATAGACAGTTTGTTGCTCTGTTAACAGAGCCTAATTTTCATGGAAAATTTGTTGCTCTGTTAACAGAGCCTAATTTTCATTGAAAATTTGTTGCTCTGTTAACAGAGCCTAATTTTCATGGAAAATTTGTTGCTCTGTTAACAGAGCCTAATTTTCATGGAAAATTTGTTGCTCTGTTAACAGAGCCTATTTTTTTCAGAAAATTGAAAATTAGACTCTGTTAACAGAGCAACAAACTGTCTATGGAAATTAGGCTCTTTTAACAGGACAACAAATTTTCTATGAAAATTGGGCTCTTTTAAAAAAGCAACAAATTTTCTATGAAAATAAGGCTCTGTTAACAGAGCAACAAATTTTCTATCAGAATTAGGCTCTGTTAACAAAGCAACAAATTTTCTATGAAAATTAGGCTGGGTTAACAGAGCAACAAATTTTCTATGAAAATCAGGCCTGTTAACAGAGCAACACATTTTCTATGAAAAGTAGGCTCTGTTAACAGAGCAAAAAATTTTCTATAAAAATTAGGCTCTGTTAACAGAGCAACAAATTTTCTATGAAAATTAGGCTCTGTTAACAGAGCAACAAATTTTCTATGAAAATTAGGCTCTGTTAGCAGAGCAACAAATTTTCTATGAAAATTAGGCTCTGTTAACAGAGCAACAAATTTTCTATGAAAATTGGGCTCTTTTAAAAAAGCAACAAATTTTCTATGAAAATAAGGCTCTGTTAACAGAGCAACAAATTTTCTATCAGAATTAGGCTCTGTTAACAAAGCAACAAATTTTCTATGAAAATTAGGCTGGGTTAACAGAGCAACAAATTTTCTATGAAAATCAGGCCTGTTAACAGAGCAACACATTTTCTATGAAAAGTAGGCTCTGTTAACAGAGCAAAAAATTTTCTATAAAAATTAGGCTCTGTTAACAGAGCAACAAATTTTCTATGAAAATTAGGCTCTGTTAACAGAGCAACAAATTTTCTATGAGAATTAGGCTCTGTTAACAGAACAACACATTTTCTATGAAAACTAGGCTCTGTTAACAGAGCAACAAATTTTCTATGAAAATTGGGCTCTGTTAACAGAGCAACAAATTTTCTATACAAATAAGGCTCTGTTAGCAGATCACGAAATTTTTATGAAAATTAGGCCCTGTTAACAGAGCAACAAATGGCTCCAGTAACAGAGCAATACACTTTTTATGAAAATTTGGCTCTGTTAACAGAGCAAGAAATTTTCTATGAAAACTAGGCTCTGTTAAGAGAGCAACAAATTTTCTACGAGAATTAGGCTCTGTTAATAGAGCAAAAAATTTTCTATGGAAATTAGGCTCTGTTAACAGAGCAACAAATTTTCTATGGAAATTAGACTCTGTTAACAGAGCAACAAATTTTCTATGGGAATAAGGCTCTGTTAACAGAGCAACAAGTTTTCTATGAAAATTAGGCTCTGTTAACAGAGCAACAAACTGTCTATGGAAATTATTCTCTTTTAACAGAACAACAAATTTTCTATGAAAATTAGGCTCTGTTAGCAGTGCAACAAATTTTCTATGAAAATTAGGCAACAAATTGAGCAACACATTTTCTATGAAAACTAGGCTCTGTTGACAGAGCAACAAATTTTCTCCAAAAATTAGTCTTCCCTAGACATTTTTCTTGCTTTTCCCCAAAGAGTGCTGCACATAATTTTCTGCAAGTTTTACTTAGCCTTATTACTTAGTTTTAGATTGCTCTGTTAAATTTAAAGCCTTTTATACGATTTGTTTACAATTCTATTTCGAAAACATAATTGAATATTTATCCTGTTTTGTTGGCGATGGTAGTCCGTTTCGGTCTGCTAAGAAAAACAGCTGTAAATTCTATTATCGCGGTATTAGCATTTCATTCCGTTGCTATTTTTTATTTACAAAGACTAGTTTGTGCTGGGCTGGCCCGAGCCTTAGCAAGCAATTACCGTGTAAAGCCTTTTGAAATTATTTTATAATTTCTTCTTAGAAACAAAAACAACAAAAAAACAACCCCAGTCCATATAATGGAAAATAGGGAAAAAAAGGCAGAAACCTGACAGCACTTCAAGGCAAATAAGGCCAATTGACAAGAGTGCGGGAGAGAGCATGGGGGCGGAAAGAGTGCGGAATGCTTATTTGCATTTATATATGATGAAAATGATATTAAATTTTGGTTGGGCACTTAACGTTGGTTTTTGTGGTAAAGACGAAAAGAAGGCGCAAAATACATGGCGACTAGGCAAAGCCTCTGGTCTCCTTGGGTATGGTCGGCGGCCACCACTTGCTCTACTTAAGGCAATATACAATCAGTTTCCATGACTTTGTCACAATAATGTTACGCTAAGCTTACGTTTAGCAACACGACATTGTTGATGGCAATGAAATTGTTTTTTTTTTCTCTATTTTTTTCCCTCCTATGCTTCTTATACTGCTGATGCCGCAGGTTTTCTTTCTATTCATTTTTTTAGCCAGTATTTAATGGGATTTTTTACTAACTCTCTCTCACTCTATCTCCCTTGCCGTAAAATGAATATAAAATTGAAAAAAAAACTACAAACTTTTTTTCAAGTCGTATGCAGAAGAAAAAACTGCGACAAACAAGACACATTGTGTTTCCGTTTAGTGTAGAATATTAAGTGGAGTACGGAAGCGAAAAAAGAGAATGAGCGAAAAACCAGCCATGTCTATTGACGGAAACAAAAAATTATGCAAACACCGGATACAAGGGAGCCTATAAAATCTGCAGCATGTCCGCAGCCAAGCATTTAATGACACACACACACAAAAAGCTATAACAATATTTCACTTGCGAAGAAAGAAGATTTTTAAAATGTTTGTAAATTATTAAAATAAATATTATTTACATATTTTTGCCTTTTAAAAGGAAAAAAACGGTTCCCTGTTAATAACATAACCGAATGTTTAAAAGAACAGATAAAAAAGGACAATTTTAGCTCTGTTAAGAGAGCCTAATTTTCATAGACAATTTTTAGCTCTGTTAACAGAACTTAATTTCGATAGGAAATCTATAGCTCTGTTAGCAGAGCCTAATTTTCATAGAAAATGTTTAGGTCTGTTAGGAAAAGCTAATTTTTAAAGAAAATCTTTAGCTCTGTTCGTAGAAAAATGTTTGTTTCATTAACAGAACCTAGTTTTCATAAAAAAATAATAACTCTGTTAAAAGAACCTAATTCCAGGGAAAATGTAAGCCTAATTTCCATAGAACATTTTAAACTCTGTTAACAAAGCATAGTTTTCATAGAAAAACTTTTGCTTCATTAACAGGTCCTAATTTTCATAAAAAAATTCTCAGGTGAAAATTTAAACTCTGTTTACAGAGCCCAATTTCCATAGAAAAATGTTAACTCTGTTAACAGAGCTAGTTCTAATAGAACATTTTTTGCTTCATTAACAGATCTTAATTTTCATAAAAAAATTTAGCTCTGCTAACAGAGCCCAATTCTTATAGAAGATTTTAAACTCTGTTAACAGAGCCTAATTTTCATGGAAAATTTGTTGCTCTGTTAACAGAGCCTAATTTTCATAGAAAATTTTTAGGTTTGTTAACAGAACCTAATTTTCATAGCAAATTGGTTTGCTCTGTTAAAAGAGCCTAATTTTCATAGAAAATTTGTTGCTCTGTTAACAGAGCCTGATTTTCGTAGAAAAGTTGTTGCTCTGTTAAAAGAACCTAATTTTCATATAAAATTTGTTGCTCTGTTAAAAGAGCCTAATTTCCATAGAAAATTTGTTGCTCTGTTAACAGGGCCCAATTTTCATAGAAAATTTTTTTCTATGAAAATTAGGCTCTGTTAACAGAAGAACAAATTTTCTAATTTTCGTAGAACAATTATTACTCCTTTAACAGAGCCTAATTTTCATAGAAACATTTTAACTATGTTAACGGGCCTAATTTTCATGGACAATTTGTTGCTTTGTTTACAGAGCCTAGTTTTCATAGAAAAATTGTAGCTCTGTTAACAGAGCCTATTTTTCATAGAAAATTTGTTGCTCTGTTATCAGAGCCTAATTTTCATAGAAATTTTTTTCTGTTAACAGAGCCTGATTTTCGTAGATATTTTTTTCATAGAATTGTTTTATCTCTGTTAACAGAATTTGATTTTCATAATTTTAATAGAATATTTGTAGCTCTGTTAACAGAACCTAATTTTCGTAGAAATTTTGTAGCTCTGTGAACGAACCTAATTTTATTAAAATATTAGTAGCTCTGTTAACAGAGCCTAATTTTCATTTTCATAATTTTCTGTTAACAGAGGCTAAAAGTCATTGAAAATTTGTAGCTGTGTTAACAGAGCCTAACTGTCATTCAAATTAGTAACTCTGTTAAGAGATCCTAAATCTCATAGAAAATTTGTAACTCTGTTAACAGAGCCTAACTTTCATACAAAATTTGTAGCTCTGTTAACAAAGCCTGACTTTCACAACTGTTCTGAGCCTAATTTTCATTGAAAATCTTTAGCCTAATTTTCATAGAAAATTTTGGCTCTGTTCTGTTAACAGAACCTTATTTCCATAGAAAATTTTTAGCTCTCTTAACAGAACCTAATTATCAAAGAAAATTTCTAGCTCTGTTAAAGCAAATTTTAATAGAAAATTTGTAGCTTTTTAACATACAAAACTTTAAGCTCTGTTAACAGGGCCTAATTTTCATAGAACAAATATGATTTTAGCTTTGTTATTTAACAAAGCCTAAAGACCTGTATGAGGTTTTCTCTAGAAAGATGGCATTTGTGAGGTCTTCCTATAAACAGAACAATTCAATTCTGTTTCTATGAAAATGTGAAATGAAATAAATATAAAGGAAAAACTGTCAAATGAAAAAATTATAAAGAAAATATTTTTCATTTCAAATTTTCATAGAACAAGAATCCAGCCCCAGGTCTCCTGTAGAAAAAGACTTTATATGGTCTTCCATAGATAGGATAAGTTCATGAGGTCTTCTATAGATAGAGGACCTTTTTGAGGTCTTGCGCTAACAGGAGGCCTTTATGAGGTCTCCTATAGTCAAAGACCATTATGAGGTCTTTATGAGATTTCCTGTTCTTAATGAGTTATTTGGGTGCCACCGTGGTGCAATGGTAATATAATTGTGCTAATATGAATCTGGGTGCACTCATTGATATGACAGAACATCTCCTTTGTCCCGTCTGGGATGGTTGTGGAACAATTATTATTATATAATGAATTCTTTGAAAGGTAGAAATACCTTTAAGAGGACTTATATTGATAGCAGGCTTTTGAGAAGTCCTTTGCGAGATCTTCTATAAACCTTTATATGATATTCTACAGACAAAAATTCAGCTTCCACCAATAGCGACTAAATATAATCTCCATTAACCACATACATATATGGGCTTAAGTACTCCGTCTGAATGTCCTGCCAAGAGTCGATGTGAGCTCTATTAAAAACAAACCAAAACAAACTCTGAACATGCACTTCACATGAAATATTTTTGTGCACTATTATTTATTATAACTACAACAAAAACAACAGCAACAAATAACCCAAAAACAAGTCCCATTTTTTCCAAATGACTCTTGTACTCATTTTTCCCAACACAACCTCTGTAATTAAACACCCAGAGACTCGAACAAGCTCAACAATTATTGCTACAAACATAGTGGGCTACAAAAACAACATCCAAGTCAAGTATCCATAAAACAGCACAAAGGACCACAGGCCAAATAACAGCTGTTCATTCGTATTTCGTTTATTTTTTTACTTTTCAAACAGCTTCTGTTCAGTTGTCCTAAGGTCCTCTAACCGAACATGCATTTTTTTTTTAAATAAAACAAAACAACTTTAAACTTTATTGCATTTTATATTGTCATGCTTTGCTGCTTCTGCTGCTGTCCAGTTGTTGTTCGTGTTGTTTTGTTTTAATGCTTCAAACAATTTAACACATAAATTCTGACACTTGACTGGTTGGTAAATTACACTGAAAGGACATTTATTTAATGTTGATGATGATGACACATATCCTGACTGAGTGACTGGGAAGCTAGCTGGTAGGGTGGTTGATGGTATGCACTCACTAGAGGATGTTTAAATGAGAAGCATTTTGCAACTTGTGTTGCAATTTTTGAATGTATTTTAAAAAATGTTAAACAAAAAAATAAAACATTTAATACATAGATTAATTATCTACCAAATAAAACTCATTCCAAATGGACCTCTAAATCAATTTTCTATAAAAATTAACCTCTTTAACATGCCAACACATTTTCTATGAAAATTAAGTTCTGTTAACAGTCAACAATTTTTCTTTGAAAACTAGGCACCGTTAACAGAGCAATACATTTTCTATGAAAATAAGGCTATGTTATAGAAGCAACTAATTTTCTACCATAAAAGGCTCTGTTAACAGAGCAACAAATTTTCTATTGAAAATAATGCTCGGTTAACAGAGTAACACATTTTCTATGACATTAGGCTATGTTAACAGATCAAGAAATCCCCTATTAGGATCTGTTAACAGAGCAATACATTTTCTATCTTCTCTTCTGTGAAACTTTAGTTCTATTAACTGAGCCAGACATTTTGTATGAAAATTAGGCTCTTTAACAGAGCAGCAAATTTTCTGTGAAAATTAGGCTCTGTTATCGGAGCAACAAATTTTCGATGAAATTAGGCTCTGTTAACAGAGCACCAAATTTTCTATGAAAATTAGGCTCTGTTAACAGAGCACCAAATTTTCTATGAAAATTAGGCTCTGTTAACAGAGCACCAAATTTTCTATGAAAATTAGGCTCTGTTAACAGAGCACCAAATTTTCTATGAAAATTAGGCTCTGTTAACAGAGCACCAAATTTACTATGAAAATTAGGCTCTGTTAACAGAGCACCAAATTTTCTATGAAAATTAGGCTCTGTTAAAAGAGCATCAAATTTTCTATGAAAATTAGGCTCTGTCAACAGAGCTCAAAATTTTCGATGAAATTAAGACTCTATTATCGGAGCAACAAATTTTCGATGAAATTAGGCTCTGTTAACAGAGCACCAAATTATCTATGAAAATTAGGCTCTGTTAACAGAGCAGCAAATTTTCTATGAAAATTAGGCTCTGTTAAAGAGCACCAAATTTTCTATGAAAATTAGGCTCTGTTAACAGAGCACCAAATTTTCTATGAAAATTAGGCTCTGTTAACAGATCACCAAATTTTCTATGAAAATTAGGCTCTGTTAACAGAGCACCAAATTTCCTATGAAAATTAGGCTCTGTTAACAGAGCACCAAAATAAGGTCTGTTAACAGAGCACCAAATTTTCTATGAAAATTAGGCTCTGTTAACAGAGCACCAAAATAAGGTCTGTTAACAGAGCACCAAATTTTCTATGAAAATTAGGCTCTGTTAACAGAGCACCAAATTTTCTATGAAAATAAGGCTCTGTTAACAGAGCACCAAATTTTCAATGAAAATTAGGCTCTGTTAATAGAGTAGCAAATTTTCTATGAAAATTACCCTCTGTTATCAAAGCACCAAATTTTCTATGAAAATTTGGCTCTGTTAACAAAGCAAAAACAGAAAATTGGTCTCTTTTGTTAACAGAGCAACAGATTTAATGTTGAAAATATGTCTCTTTAGAATATAATAATACAATATTCAAAAAAGGTTATATAAAAATGTTATTAAATTTTTATAGATTTCCATTCATTACTTGCTCTGTTAACAGTCCAAAGCATCTATAAGAAACATGTATTTCTCATTATGCAATGAATTTTGGATGCCTTAATCCTTATGGAAATTGTCCATTTTTATGAGCCCATGAAAATGCACTCATTAAATGTTGATTGTTTTCTTTCAAAGCATATGACATAAAATCGAACTGAAATGAATATTGCTTTCCATTTCTTTTACGCATCTTTTAATGTGTTTTTGGTACTTTGTAATGTTATACCCCAATGACAATATTTTCTGTTGCTGTAAACATTAAAATGATGATTTCAATTTACAAGAGAATAAGTCCTCAAGTTTTTTTTTTTGTAAATATTTTCAAGTGAAATAATCTAATCTGCTGTATGTTATCGACTCATTGCTCACGTTTCCAATATAAAGTGTAACCATTTATCTATACCAGTATAGGAGTTTTTTTTACACAAAAAAATTGGTAATTTGTTTCGCAGTCCTTGTTGCAATTTTTATAACAGGAAGCTTTTAGGCGGTGGATTTCGATTTTTCGGTCCGAGAAAATTACCCTTTTGTGGACATCCTTACACGTGTTTTTGATTTAATTATGGCATCTTTTACATAATACCGTCATGCCTTTTAATTATAATTTCATAACTTATTTTTGAAAAAATGTACACTTTTTAATATGAATAATACATTTATCCTTACCCTCTAAGGATATTTAATTTAATTAAATAGTACATATTTAAGGCCAGGCCAAAAAGAATCCTTTTTCCACTCTATTGTTTTGTTGAAATCATAAAGGATTTTTATAATTTTATTATCCATTCCAACTGGACCTTAAACAGAGAAATGAAAAAAAGTTAAATAAATTACAAAGGCAGAAGGATGGACTTCACAACAAATTAAGTTAAAATTTGGGATATAAAACAACATAACTGTAAGCCGGAGAGAGAAAGAGAGAGGCAAGAAATGAGACCACCTCTCTTGGGACCATTATATGGTCAGATAAATCTGCTTTAATTTATAAAAGAATGGATATTTTTGTTGTGTTTTTTATGTCCAAAGTAAACATTATTCGGGGGTTGGGGACAGCAACCTCCTTCTGTTTTGTAATTAGTTACGTTAAATTTGTTGTATTGTGGCCAAAATGCCAGAAATTTGTTTTGTGGTAAAAGTTCCTGGTTTTTTTAAATATATTTTAAGGGCCAAATTGCGAGGGTAGTATTTTATTTATAATACAAAAAAATATAATGGACAATGCTTAGGCATTTACTTTCTTCCAGGGATAGGTGTAAATGTGGCTTTGTTGTTGTTGGATATTAATTTTTATAAAAGGTTTTGAAAGAAATTAGGACGTTACTTGGGTTCAAAGGTAATTGTATCTTATTTTTTAATATTCAAAATGTTGTTTCATTTTCATTATGAATTTTTAATTAGATCCTTAAGGTTCTGGGCAAAAAAATTTAGAAAAGGACACATGAATTCCTTGTATGTGAAGATATTATGTTTTTGGGATTAGCGAAAGATTTGTCAGCTAATGATAAAATGTTCATATTATGATTATAATATCTACTTCAGGATCTAAGAAAAAACAAATTATAATTTTCTTCAAAGAAAATAGACTTTTCATTTTCACTACGCCATCAAGAATTTCCAAGGAACAAATAATGACAAAATCCTGAGAAAACTCTGAGGAAAACTATTCATAATACCAAAATGTCTTAAAAAGATTTCAACGATTACAACGAATATATAGCACCAAATTTTCTATGAAAATTAGGCTCTGTTAACAGAGCACCAAATTTTCTATTAAAAATAATTAGCAAATTTTCTATGAAAATTAGGCTCTGTTAACAGAGCAGCAAAATTTCTATGAAAATTAGGCTCTGTTAACAGAGCAGCAAATTTTCTATGAAAATTAGGCTCCGTTAACAGAGCAGCAAATTTTCTATGAAAATTAGGCTCTGTTAACAGAGCAGCAAATTTTCTATGAAAATTAGGCTCTGTTAACAGAGCAGCAAATTTTCTATGAAAATTAGGCTCTGTTAACAGAGCACCAAATTTTCAATGAAAATTAGGCTCTGTTAACAGAGCAGCAAATTTTCTATGAAAATTAGTCTCTTTAAACAGAGCAGCAAATTTTCTATGAAAATTAGTCTCTGTTAACAGAGCAGCAAATATTCTATGAAAATTAGGCTCTGTTAACAGAGCAGCAAATTTTCTATGAAAATTAGGCTCTGTTAACAGAGCAGCAAATTTTCTATGAAAAGTAGGCTCTGTTAACAGAGCAGCAAATTTTCTATGAAAAGTAGGCTCTGTTAACAGAGCAGCAAATTTTCTATGAAAATTAGGCTCTGTTAACAGAGCAGCAAATTTTCTATGAAAATTAGGCTCTGTTTACGGAGCAGCAAGTTTTCAATGAAAATTAGGCTCTGTTAACCGAGCAGCATTTTATATTTGTTAAAACTTTGGTTAGTAAACTTGATACCTATCAATTAGTAACAAATTAATTTAAAAAAATCACACATCCAATTCTTAAATCTTAATTTCATTTTATGTTAATGTTTTTACATTGTTCCTCATTTTATATATATGTATTTTTTATTTATTCTTGTTTTGGTATATACATTTTCTGGTGGTGGTATAATTTTGCTTAAATATTAAACAACATTATGGCCAATAATTAATAAATAAATTTTATTGTTGTACAACCACATATTTAGTTTCCAAACATCCCACCGGAAATGGTACCCACAACACTGATGGCAGTGTTATATCAACAACAACGCAACCAGATTCGGGTTATATAGCACTTATTGTGATAGGAAGTCTACTGGGAACCTCGTTGGTTTTGGGAGTGGTAAGTAGAAGAAGAGGACAACATTTAAATTTAAAATGTAGTTAAAAATATATACATAAATATAAAATATTTCTCTTTTGAAATATTTTTGTTGAAAATATATATTTAACAGTTCAAAAAAAATATTACAATATTTTTTGTGCGACTTTCTTTTGAAATTTTATTAGAAATTGTTAGTTGTTTACATTTTAAATTTTATTATGTATTATATTTAAAAAAAACTTCACTTTTTTCATATTCACCATTTCTTTAGCTTCTCTATTCCGGCTATCGCTATTGCAGTAGGCGTTCCATTAATTCGATGAATTTCGAGAATCCGGTTTATCGCAAAACAACCGAAGATCATTTCAGTTTAGAGAAAAATCTGCCGGTTCGCATGTACCCGAGTACGGTCGATGAAGAGGTAAGCCCGTATATTTTAAATGATTTTAATTATATGAAATTCTAGATAAGATCACAATTCTATTGTAGACAACAGACAAACTATAAAACAAAAACCTATAGAACTAATAAAGTAGTTTGTAATAAAAACTTAACAAAATAGTTATTAAAAACAAAAAAAAAACAAAAGTATTTAGTAAAATTAAATGTAAATATTAAGAAGTAGAAAATTTTGATATTAAAAAAAAGAAACACTTTTTTCAAAGTGCGTAATTTTTTCGGTATAATTTCTATTCAACATTATGCCCACACAATATTGTCAAATGTTTGTATTTATTTCTCTTTCTGTGTTTCTTTTTTCTTTCTCTTTCGTCCCACAACACCCATGTGTTTTGTGAAATATAAATATATAGCTGCATTGCTCACAAAGAAGACTGTTTGCGCAGTATTAAAACATTAAAATTTATAAATAAAAAACATATAAATTTATATCATTTTAACAAAAGACAAAAAAAAAAACAAAAAAGTAAAAAATAAAAAAATATTTTTAAATTATTTTCCTCCCCAAGGCAAATGTTTTTTTGTATAAGTGTTTGAATATTCTTTTTTAAATATTTATGAAATTTTATCCTAAGATAATTTTGAATTTAAGATAGAAGTTTAAGGCGTATATATAATATATAATTTATGTATTGTATAGATTTTTCACAGTTTAAAGTAAACAAAAAACCAAAGAGTTATTTTAGAAATGTAGGAATAAAAAAAGCAAAGGTGGGCAAATATTCTTACATTCAGATGGAAGTGGACAACCCTGGAATTCTTAAAAAAATTCAAAACAGAAAAATTACAAACACAATCTGTACTCGTACATGGTCATATTGGATCAAGGTATTGATCCCAACAAAGTTCCGTGGTCAAGTCCATACTTGCTGAGATAATGACCTGAATGATCCGAAAACTCCCTACGGTAATCATATAAAGTGACTAGTGTGGCCCTTGAAAAAAAAATATTTGATTTTTTTTATAAAATACACTCTTGGTGGCTCCCTCGAAAAAAAAAAAATATTTTTAAAAAATACACGCTTGACGGACCCTTCGAAAACAAAATATTTTTAAGCAAATACACGCTTGGTGGTCCTTTGGAAACGTATTTTATAAAAAAAATCACGCTTGATGGTCTTTCGAGAAAGTATTCTTTAAAAAACCCAGGTTTGTTGGTCCTTTGAAAAAATTTTAGGACATGATAAATATTCTTAAAAAATGTCAAGCCAGTTGGTTCTTGAAAAGATATTCTTAAAAAATTTCACGACATGAAAAAATATTCTTAAAAAACTCACGCATTGAAAAAATATTCTTAAAACAATTTCGCGCTTTGAAAGAATATTCTTAAAACAATACAGCGACGTGAAGAAATATTTTTAAAAAAATTTCAAGCCTTGGCGGTCCACTCAATAAAAATATTTTTAAAAAAATACACGCTTGGTGGTCCCCTTGAAAAAAAATATTAAAAAAAACACGATTGGTGGTCCTTTAAAAAAGTAATCTTTAAAAAATCCTATAGCTGATGGCCTATGCTGCTAATGCTATTCTCCCAATTTATCTTATATTAAATATAAGATAAATTCTATAAATAAATTAATAAATAATAAAAAATCCACGTTTGTTTGTCCTTTGAAAAAAAATTCCAGGCCATGAATATTCTTAAAAATAGCCACGCCTGTTGGCACTTGAAAATCATTCCAGCCCATGAAAAAATATTCTTAAAAATAGACACGCCTGTTGGTACTTGAAAACATATTCTATAAAAAATCCACGTTTGATGGTCATTTGAACAAATATTCTTTAAAAAATCCACGTTTGTTGGTCCTTTGAAAAAAATTCCAGGCCATGAAAAAATATTCTTAAAAAATGCCACGCCTGTTGGTCCTTGCAAAAATATTCTTAAAAAATGCCACGCCTGTTGGTCCTTGAAAAAATATTCTATAACAAATCCACGTTTGATGGTATTTTGAAAAAGTATTCTCTAAAAAAACCACGTTTGTTCTTCCTTTAAAAAAAATCCAGGGCATGAAAAAATATTCTTAAAAAATGCCATGCCTGTCGGTCCTTGAAAAATATTCTTAAAAAAATTTCATGCCTCGAAAAATTATTCTTAAAAAAATATTCTTAAAAAAATGCCACCGCCTGTTGGTCCTTGAAAAAACATTCTTAAAAAAATCCACGCCTTGAAATAATATTCTTAAAAAATGCCACGCCTTGAAAAAATATTCTTACAAAATTCCACGCCTTGCAAAAAATTTCTTAAAAAATGCCACGCCTTGAAATAATATTCTTTAAAGATTCCACGCTTTAAACAAATATTCTTAAAAAATTCCACGCCTTGAAAAAATATTTTTAAATAAAAATGCCATGTCTTGAAATAATATTCTTTAAAGATTCCACGCTTTAAAAAATATTCTTAAAAAAATTCCACGCCTTGAAAAATTTTCTTAACAAATTGCACGCTTGTTGGTCCTTGAAAAAATTTTCTTAAAAAATTCCACGCCTTGAAAAAATATTTTTAAATAAAAATGCCATGCCTTGAAATAATATTCTTTAAAGATTCCACGCTTTAAAAAAATATTCTTAAAAAAATTCCACGCCTTGAAAAATTTTCTTAACAAATTCCACGCCTGTTGGTCCTTGAAAAAAATTTCTTAAAAAATTCCATGCCTTGAAATAATATTCTTTAAAGATTCCACGCTTTAAAAAAATATTCTTAAAAAAATTCCGCGCATAAAAAAAATATTCTTAATGAATTCCAAGCCTGTTGGCCCTTGAAAAAATATTCTTAAAAAAATTCCAGACCTTGAAAAAATATTTTTAAAAAACGTCACGCCTGTTGCTCCTTAAAAAATTCCACGCCTTGAAAAAATATTTTTAAAAAACGTCACGCCTGTTGCTCCTTAAAAAATTCCACGCCTTGAAAAATATTCTTAAAAAAATTCCACGCCTTGAAAAAATATTCTTAAAAAATCCACGCCTTAAAAATATTCTTAAAAAAATTCCACGCCTTGAAAAAATATTCTTAGAAAAACTTGAAAATTTTTTCTTAAAAAAATGCCACGCATTAAAAAATATTCTTAACAAAGGCCACGCCTGTTGTTCCTTAAAAAATTTTCTTTAAAAACTTCCACGTATTAAAAAATTATTATTAACAAAGGCCACGCATGCAGGTCCTTAAAAAAAAAATTCTTTAAAAAATTCCACGCCTTGAAAAAATATTCTTAAAAAAATTCCACACCTTAAAAATATGCCTAAAAAAATTCCACGCCTTTAAAAAATATTCTTAAAAAATGCCACGCCTTGAAATAAATTTCTTTAAAAAATGCCACGCCTTGAAATAAATTTCTTTAAAAAATCCACGCTTTAAAAAAATATTCTTAAAAAAATTCCACGCCTTGAAAAAATTTTCTTAACAAATTCCACGCCTGTTGGTCCTTGAAAAAATATTCTTAAAAAATTCCAGACCTTGAAACAATATTTTTAAAAAATTCACGCCTGTTGCTCCTTAAAAAATTTTTCTTAAAAAATATTCTTAAAATAATAAATAATATTCTTAAAAAATGCCAGGACTTGAAATAATATTCTTTTAAGATTCCACTCTTTAACAAAATATTCTTAACAAATTCCACGCCAGTAGGTCCTTGAACAAATATTCTTAAAAAAATTCCACCCTTAAAAAAATTTCTTAGAAAACGTCACGCATGTCGCTCCTTAAAAAAATTTTCTTAAAAAAATTCCACGCCTTTAAAAAATATTTTTAAACAAATTCCACGCCTTTAAAAATATTTTTAAAAAAATTCCACGCCCTAAAAAAATTCCACACCTTAAAAATTCTTAATCAAATTCCACGCCAGTTGGTCCTTGAACAAATATTCTTAAAAAAATTCCAGACCTTAAAAAAATTTCTTAAAAAACGTCACGCAAGTCGCTCCTTAAAAAATTTTCTTAAAACAATTCCAAGCCTTTAAAAAATATTTTTAAAAAATTCCAAGCCTTTAAAAAATATTTTTAAAAAAATTCCACGCCTTTTAAAAATATTTTTAAGCAAATTCCACGCCTTAAAAAAATTCCACACCTTAAAAATTTTCTTAAAAAAAATCCACGCCTTGAAAATTTTTTCTTAAAGAATTATAGGCTTTAAAAAATTCCACACATTGAAAAAATTTTTTAAAAAACTTTCCACGCCTTAAAAAAATATTCTTTAAAAAAATCCACACCGTAAAAATATTTCTAAAAAAATGCCACGCCCTGAAAAAATATTCCTAAAAAAATTCCAGGCATTGAAAAAATTTCTTTAAAAAATTCTACGATTTAAAAAAATATTTTTAAAAAAATTGCGCACCTTGAAAAAATTTTCTTAAAAAAAAATCCACGCAGTGAAAATATTTATAAAAAATGTCACGTCCTTAAAAAAATTCCGAACATTGAAAAAATTTTCTTAAAAAAAATCCACGTATTGAAAATATTTATAAAAAAAATCACGTCCTTAAAAAAATTCCGCACATTGAAAAAATTTTCTTAAAAAAATCCACGCATTGAAATTACTTATAAAAAATTTAACGTCCTTAGAAAATGTTCTTTAAAAAGTTCCTCGCCTTAAAAAATATTCTTTAAAAAATTCCACGCCATGAAAAAATATTCTTAAAAAAAGTCCACGCCTTAAAAAATATTCTTAAAAAAGTTCCCCACCTTTTAACAATATTCCTAAAAAAATTCCAGGCATTGAAAAAATATTCTTAAAAAAAATCCATGCCCATGAAATGATATTGTTAAAAAAAATCCAAGCCTTGAAAAATTAATTTTAAAAAAATTCCTCGCCTTGAAATAATATTCTTAAAAAATTCCACGCCTTGAAAAAATATTCCTCACAAAATCCAATTTCGTTGGTCCTTTGAAAAAATATTTTTAAACAAGTAAGAACAGACTATAGTCGGACGGGGCCGACCATGTGATACCCTATACCACTATCCCTGTGCACTAGCTTTCCGGGCTAGCTTTTGATAAATGATAACTTTTATTTAAATGTATACATTTATTAAGTAATAAAGAAAACAATAACATGTTGAAATAATAATCTACATACATATATTTGTTCTAAAGCAATAAATGTAAAACAGTAACTAATGCAATACTATAAGTGCAAGAATTTTGTTCTCATGTGAAAATGTAACATTAAACTATGTTATAATCAATTTTATTAAGATAACATATGAAACATATTTGGGCGAAACGCGTCTTCTTGGGATAAAGTTATAAGATGTGCATTAGAAATTTTACCAATTTTCACACAAAAGTTTTGATCAATTTAACCCGCTAAATATTATCCGATCATACCGTTGACTTGCACGCTACTTCTTCATCTCAAACCAAAACTACGTTTAAAATTTCGCGCCGATCGGACTATTATTGCGACCTACAGAGCGGCTACAAAATCGAGCAAAAATTTTGTTTTTGGTCCATTTCATCCCTTTAACATTTCGCGATCATCGCCAAAAACTAATCAGTTCTATTCTGGTCCAAACCCGACCTCCATACTAAATTTCGTGACAATCGGTCCATAATTGCGGCCTCTAGCTTGATTACAATTTTTAATGGACGGACAGACGGACGGACGGACGGACGGACACACATCGCTAAATCGCTTTATCTCGTCGAGATATGAAGTTTGGTATACCACATGAGGGGTCTACGACGAATATTTCGCGGCGTTACATGAATTTTTGGGAAAACAAACTTATTATACCCTTTTCCACATTGTGGTATAGGGTATAAAAAATCCATGATTCTTGGTTCTTTGAAAAAATATTCTCTTAAAAACAACGTTTGTTGGTTCTTAAAAAAATATCCTTTGGCAAAGTATTGTTTAAAAATTCGTAATCCACATTTGATGGTCGATTGTCCACTAGTGATGTATAATTTCACTGTCTTGAAATATTTGCCCACCTTAAGTAAAGACGTAGTTGTATTGTATTATTAATACCAAACACAAATAAAGACACCGATATCAGTATTAAAATAATTCTCTAAAAGGCCAAAGAAAAAGTATTTGAAACCCCAAACTCCCACCCCTAAATCTTAATCCTTTGCATCCTTAACAAAAATTCACAAACTCCTCAAGAAGAATATAAATACATACATATACGTAGTAGCCAAATTATAAATTATTTAAGTAAAGTTAATTATTAACTATATAAGTCTATAAATTTATTAAGTTACATATAAGATTAACAGATATAACACCGATAAAAGAAACAAATACACAACAATATCAGACATAAGGTTCCTTAAGAAAATATCATAAAAACTAAACTTCAACATTATCATCAAGAATAAATTTGTGAGAATCGTCATCATCATCATCTAACACCAACCACATCATCATTATGAATATATGTGTTTAATTTTCAAAATATGTCTTTATTATAATTTCATTCAATATTTTAAAATCAAATGGCAGGCATCACTCAATTATGATACAATAATCGGATTAAAAACAAGTTTTTGATTTTTATTTGAAATTAAATTTTTGCAAAAATGATAGCCAAACAGGGGATAGGGGACATTTGATGTAAAATGTGGATAAGGCAAGGTGGGCAATGTGTGTTAAAGAGAATTTATAATTTTAAAAATTTTTACAGATTAAAATTTCTAATAAAAATGTATGAAAATACACTAAAACTAAATATATTGGCCAATTATCCTGATAATGAAGATCAATGTAAATAGGAAATGAAATCAAATATGGCATATGAGTAACAATCACCAAATTGTTACTTGTACGTCATAATTATTTACACTCATACCATATGGTATACAAATCGAAATAAAATTGGGTTGAAATTTACATTTAACAACATTTTATGTCATTCTAAGGCGAAAATCTTGAAAAGTAGTTATTGAAATTCCTATTAGAATTAAATTAAAAATTATGGTTTTGCACAAATTTCTACAAAGCCTACCTTGTACCATATCAAGTTTCTCTTAATTTGGACCAGGCAATATTTAATAACTCCTTTTACACAAAAAAAACCCACACACTGTAAACAATGATTTCATCAATTTCAATTATTTTCCTGGCACTTCCCTTTGACACATACCGAAAATTATTGTAAACATTAATAATAATGTAAAAATGTATGTCTTTCTTTAACATTTTTCCTATCCATTAAAACGAAAAACAAACAACTAACATTGTATGTGTGATTGTGTGTTTAATTATATAATTTTCATATTGTTTCTTTGTTCACATTGGATTCCATGTTTAAATAACTGACAATGCAAATTCAATTGAGCATAATAATGAAAATTTATATGATTAACTCCAATACACACGCATGTATGTGAGTCATACATACATATGGAAAAGTCAAATGGATTGAAATGCTAAACTCATTCAATGGTAAGTTCAAACATAATATAAAAACAAACAATGTTTACATTGAAACAATAACACTGGGCGACACATTTTAAGGGAAAACATATTCTTAAAAAAAAAACACCACACTTGTTGGTCCCTAAAAAAATATTTTTTAAAAAACTTTTAACTTTTGTTGGTCCTTAAAAAAATATTCTTTGAAAATATCTAACTGTGTTGGTCTATGAAAAATTAAAAAAAAAATATTCTTTGAAAATTTCCAATAATTTCGGTCCCTGAAAATATGCTTTGAAACATTTCAATCATTTCAGTCCTTGACAAATATTCTATAAAAATTGTCAATCATTTCGCCCCTTGAAAAAATATTCTTTGAAAATTTTCAAGGTCCTTGAAATAATTTTCTTTGAAATTCCCAATTATTTCGGTCCTTGAAAAAATATTCTTTGAAAATTTCCATGCATTTTGGCCTTTGAAAAAATATTCTTTGAAAATGTCCATGCATTTTGGTCTTTGAAGAAAATATTCGTCATAAAATAAAAAAATTCCACGCCAGTAGGTCCTTGAAAAAATATTCTTAAAACAAATTCCACGCCTGTAGATCCTTCAAATTCAACGTTTAAAAATATTCTTGAAAAAAATCTTAAGAAATCACGCCTTGAAAAAATATTCTAAAATACATTTTAAAAAAAAAATCCACGCTTTGAAAAATTTTCTTAAAAAATCCCACGCCTTCAAAAACCTAACCAAAAAAATTGGTAGTTCTTTGAAAAATATTTTTAAAACAAATTCCACGCCAGTAGGTCCTTGAAAAATATTCTTAAAACAAAATTCCACGCCAGTAGGCCCTTGAAAAAATAGTCTTACACAAATTCCACGCCTGTAGGCCCTTGAAAAGATATTCTTAAAAAAATTCCCCGCTTGTAGGTCCTTCATCTATAAAAAAATCCAAGCTGTGAAAAATAAATTAAAAAAATCCACGCCTAGAAAAAATATTCTTAAAAAAATCCACGACTTGAAAAATATTCTTAAACATAATTCCACGCTTTGAAAACCTATTCTTAAAAAATTCCACGCCTTAAAAAATATTCCTAACAAAATGCTAGGCCTTGAAATAATATTCATTAAAAAATTTTAATTTTACGCTTTGAAAAAATATTCTTAAAAAATTCAAGGCTTTAAAAATAATCTTAAAATTAAAGGATTTAAAAAATAATTTCAAAAAATTGAAGGCTTTAAAACTATTTTTTAAAAGAAATTCCACAACTTAAAAAATATTCTTAAAAAATTCCACGCCTTGAAAAAATATTCCTAAAAAATTAACGCCTTGAAAAAATATTCTTAAAAAATTGTACGACTTAAAAAAAATATTCTTAAAAAATTCCAAGCCCTGAAAAAATATTCTTAAAAAATTCCAAGTCTTGTAAAAAATATACCTAAAAAAATTCCGCGCCTTTTCAAAATATTCTTATAAAAATTCGATGCCTTGAAAATACTCTGAAAAAAGAAAAAAACATATTCCTAAAAAATTCAAGGCCTTGAAAAAATACTCTTTAAAAAATTCCAGGCCTTGATAAAATATTCTTAACAAAATGCCACGCCTTTAGAAATATTCTTAAAAAAATTCCAAGCCTCGAAAAAATATTCTTAAACAAATTCCACGCCTCCCAAAATATTCTTAAAAAATTCCAAGCTTTGAAAAAATATTATTAGAAAAATTCAACGCCTTGAAAAAAATCCTTAAAAATCCACGCCGTATTAAAAAATTTCTTTAAAAAATCCACAACTTGAGAAAATATTCTTTAAAAAATCCGCGACTTGAAAAAATATTCTTTAAAAAATCCACGACTTGAAAAATATTTTTTAAAAAATTCCACGACTTGAAAATTATTTCTTAAAAAATTTTAATCCTTGAACATATTTTCCTAAAAAAAATCATGCCTTGAAAAAATATTCCCGTCTTCTAAAAATATTTTTATAGAGATCCTTTAAAAAATATTCATTAAAAAATCCACGCCTGTTGGTTCTTCAAAAAATATTTTTTTAAAAAATCTGGTTCCTTGAAAGAATATTCTTGTAAAAAAGATATTTTATAAATCCTCAATTGTTAGTGTTTGAAAAAATATTTTTGTTTTAAATCCACTTTTTTTGTCGCCCTGTATTTTTTGTTTCATTGTTATTCTCACAATTTTAATATATGTACATGTTGTGTATTTTTCATTACATTATTCGAATCCTGTATTGATTTCTTCTTCTTCTCCATCATGTTTTTCAATTAAATTTATTGCCATGGTTAACATTTCAGTTGCTTCCTGTTCCATGTATTTTATTAATTCATTTTCATTTGTAAATATGGCAAATGTTGTTGTTGATTCTCTTATTGTTTGTTATTAAATGTATGCAAAAAATATATATTGAAACAATATTTAATATTTCATTTTGTGGTATTTACATTTAGCCTTTATTTACTGTACACTTTATTTTTATACTGTTAAAATCGATTGTTTTTACCATTTGAATCTGCTACGGTTTTTTACACAAAACCATTATGATGAGTGTTATGTGTCATCGCCGGGTTTATTTAAATGTTAATTTATCAGCTGAGTGCCCTCCTGAAAAGCGGGCCAAATGGTGAGCATTCATTCATTCACCCCCCCTGCGACGAGAATATTAATAAAAATAAGTGGCATTGCCTGTTGTAATTAATATGGAAAATATATTGGTTTTGTTTGCATAAAATTTTATTGAATTTTCCAACAGAATAAGTTTGCATTGTTTGACTTAAAACAAAAAAACAATAATATGAGGGGGTCTGTAAATGGGTCAAATGCTAATGAAAGTATTGAGTGATTTAAATTGATGTTTTGCTTTCATTTTCACCACAAAAACCTCTAAAAGCTTTAGTTTCTCTATGAGAAATCAAAAATATGTCATATCTTAATTAT
The DNA here is from genome assembly GCF_047663935.1 of Musca autumnalis. Classification (NCBI taxonomy): domain Eukaryota; kingdom Metazoa; phylum Arthropoda; class Insecta; order Diptera; family Muscidae; genus Musca; species Musca autumnalis. The sequence continues at coordinate 73,830,956 of NW_027411644.1, forward strand.
TTTCCACATGATATGATATTTTGTATCTGCAGCAGCATCAGTTTGCTTTGTCATTATTTAATTAACTGTGGTTAGTGGTTGTTGTTGTAAACCCCAATCTACCATCACCTACTCAAAACAAAAAGCTCAACATTATTTATAATAAAATTCCAAACAAAATGGTTTAAATTAAATATTTTTCTAACCACACAATGTTTGGTTTTTTGTTTTTGTTGGTTTTGTCTACCACTGTCCACTAAAAGTAATAAATAAATTAATTATAACCGAAAAAATGGTTTAAATTGAAGCACTGATGCTGCTGTGGCTACCATAACGCACCTGAACAAAAACCAAATAAAAACGTTATTTAAAAATGTATAACCGCCTGTTCATGTATGTCGCACGGAAACCTGTACGAAAGGAAAGCAGTCACTCACTTCCGTCTAAAAATGCGTTCATGTATTTCGCAAACTATCGTGCGACCGCCGTTACGTATCCTATGCGAAATACTACTAAATTGAATGTACATTTGTACAACTATGTTCCATAAATGAGAGCCAAATGAGAAATGAAAACAAAATACACATATACATACAAGCATTGGAATATGTGTGATTTGTTTTGTTTGAAAAATAAAATGTGTCGGTATTTTGAATTATTTTATTTTATTGATTTCTTCAAAATAATGAATGAAAAAGCCATTAAAACGTGTCTATGAAATTTTTATTTTGTTTCAAGAATGTGTTGCATAAATTTGTTTTAAGATTTTCGGTGTTATTCGCGAGTTTACGTTCTACTCGGCAGCTACAAAGCAAGTGAGTGATTTTGACATTCTCTTTCTATAAGAGACAGTCCTTTCGAAATACATAAACCCAAATTTAATGGAAAAGTGTACGTTTACGTGTTATTTCGTATGGCTTGTCGGTCGCATAGATTTTCGTTTCGAAGGCGTTTACATGAACAGAAAATGATTTTTTTCCACTTCCGAAGCGCAAAAATTCTTTCGGTCGACATACATGAACAGGCTGTAAATTTCATTAGCCAAAAATGTTATTTGGGCAACAATTTAATTTAATATAATATTCACAAACGAAAGATTTGCGGAGAGCTATTGAGCTGGAAAACTTTAAATATTTGTGGATTTTCCATAGATTGCACACTTTGCATACAACTGAAACTTTGGGTTGGAGAACCGATAAATAATAAATTTTATACAAAATGTTATAAAATTATTATTAATTAAATTATTAATATTAAAATTATTTTATTAATTAAAACAAATAAACAATGGATGCAAACAGGATGGGCCGGCTATGTGATACCCTACACCACAAACCATGTGCGACGAAATAATACCCTTTAAAACATCCACGACTTGACAAAATATTCTTTAAAAAATCCAAGACTTGAAAAAATATTCTTTAAAAACTCCACGACTGGGAAAAAATGTTCTTTAAAAAATCCACAACTTGAAAAAAATATTCTTTAAAAAATCCACGACTTGAAAAATGTTCTTTAAAAAATCCACGACTTGAAAAAATATTCTTTAAAAAATCCACGACTTGAAAAAATATTCTTTAAAAAATTCACGACTTGAAAAAATATTCTTTTAAAAATTCACGACTTGAAAAAATATTCTTTAAAAATCTACGACTTGAAAAATATTTAAAAAATCCACGATTTAAAAAAATCTTGAAAAAATCCACGACATGAAAAATATTATTTAAAAAATCCACGACATGAAAACTATTCTTTAAAAAATCCACGACTTGAAAAATTATTCTTTAAAAAATTCCACGACTTGAAAAAAATTCTTAAAAAAATTCCACGACTTGAAAAAAATTCTTAAAAAAATCCACGACTTGAAAAAAAATCTTTAAAAAATCCACGATTTGAAAAAAATTCTTAAAAAAATCCACGACTTGAAAAAATTCTTTAAAAAATCCACAACTTGAAAAATTATTCTTTAAAAAATTCCACGACTTTAAAAAATCCACGACTTGAAAAAATTCTTAAAAAAATCCACGACTTGAAAAAATTCTTAAAAAAATCCACGACTTGAAAAAATATTTTTTAAAAAAACCACGATTTGAAAAAATATTTTTTAAAAAATTCACGACTTGAAAAAATATTTTTTAAAAAATCCAAGACGTCTTGAAAAAATATTCTTTAAAAAATCCACGACGTCTTGAAAAAATATCCCTTAAAAAATTCACGACGTCTTAAAAAAATATTCTTTAAAAAATCCACGACTTGAAAAATTATTCTTTAAAAAATTCCACGAAAAAATTCTTAAAAAAATCTACGACTTGAAAAAAGTTCTTAAAAAATCCACGACTTAAAAAAATTCTTAAAATAATCCACGACTTGAAAAAATATTTTTTAAAAAATCCACGACTTGAAAAATTATTCTTTAAAAAATTCCACGACTTGAAAAAAATTCTTAAAAAAATCCACGACTTGAAAAAATATTTTTTAAAAAATTCACGACTTGAAAAAATATTTTTTAACAAATCCACGACATGAAAAAATATCCTTTAAAAAATCGACGACGTCTTGAAAAAATATTCTTTAAAAAATCCACGACGTCTTGAAAAAATATCCCTTAAAAAATCCACGACGTCTTGAAAAAATATTCTTTAAAAAATCCCCGACTTGAAAAAATATTCTTTAAAAAATCGACAACTTAAAAAAATATTCTTTAAAAAATCCACGACTTGAAAAAATATTCTTTAAAAAATCCACGACTTGAAAAATTATTCTTTAAAAAATCCACGACTTGAGAAAATATTCTTTAAAAAATCCACGACTTGAAAAATATTCTTTAAAAAAACCCAAGACTTGAAAAAATATTCTTTAAAAAAACCACGACTTGAAAAAATATTTTTTAAAAAAATCCAGGACTTGAAAAAATTTTCTTTAAAATGTCCAAGACATGAAAAAAAGACCTTTAAAAATCCACGACTTGGAAAAAATGTTTCTTTAAACTTTCCACGATTTAATAAAAAAATCTTAAAAAAAATCCACGTCTTGAAAAAATATTCTTTAAAAAATCGCCGACATGAAAAATTTTCTTTAAAAAATCCATGACTTGAAAAAAATATTCTTAAAAGAAATTCACGACATGAAATATATTCGTAAAAAATGCCACGTCTTGATAAATACCCTTTAAAAAATACACTACTTGAAAAGAAATTCTTTAAAAAAATCCACGACTCGAAAAAATATTTTTTAAATAAACCCACGACTTGAAATAGAATACTCTTTAAACATTCCGCGATTTAAAAAGGATCTTAAAAAAATCCACGTCTTGAAAAAATATTCTTTAAAAAATTCCCGACATGAAAAATCCACTACTTGAAAAAAAAATCTTTAAAAAATCTACGACTCGAAAAAAATATTTTTTAAATAAACCCACGACTTGAAATAAAATATTCTTTAAACATTCCACGATTTAAAAAAATTCCACGTCTTGAAAACATATTCTTTAAAAAATACCCGACATGAAAAATATTCCTTAAAAAATCCATGACTTGAAACAAATATTCTTTAAAAAATCCATGACTTGAAAAAAATATTCTTTAAAAAAAATCCACGACTTGAAATATATTTCTTAACAAATTCCACGTCTTGAAAAATACTCTTTAAAAACCGCGACTCGAATTTTTTTAAAAAAAAAACCACGACTTGATATAAAATATTCTATAAAAAAATTCACGGCTTTAAAAAAAAATATTCTTTAAAAAATTTACGACTAAAAAAAATATTCTTTAAAAAAATCCACTCCTATTTTTTAAAAAAAACCACTACTTTAAAGGTATTCATTAAAAAATTCAATACTTGAAAAATAATCAAAAAATATTTTGTTAAAAATCCAAGACTTGAAAAATTATTCTTTCAAAAATGCACGACTTAAAAAAATATTTTTAAAAAATCCAGGACTTTAAAAAATACAGGACTTGAAAAAATATTCTTTAAAATGTCCAAGACTTGAAAAAAATTCTTAAAAAAATCCACGACTTTGAAAAATATTCTTTAAAATGTCCAAGACTTGAAAAAAAAATTCTTAAAAAAATCCACGACTTTGAAAAATATTCTTTAAACATTCCACGATTTAAAAGAAAATCTTAAACAATCCACGTCTTAAAAACAACATTCTTAAAAAAATCCACGACTTTGAAAAATATTCTTTAAACATTCCACGACTTTGAAAAATATTCTTTAAACATTCCACGATTTAAAAAAAATCTTAAAAAATCCACGTCTTGAAAAAATATTCTTTAAAAAATCAGCGACATGAAAAATATTCTTAAAAAAATCCACGACTTCGAAAAAATATTCTTTTAAAAAATCCACGACTTGAAAAAATATTCTTTAAAAAAGTCCACGACTTTAAAAATAATTCTTAAAAAATTCCACGACTTGAAAAATTATTCTTAAAAAATTCCACGACTTGAAAAATAATCTTTAAAAAATCCACGACTTGAAAAAAAAAATCTTTAAAAAATCCACGACACGAAAAAAATATTTTTTAAATAAACCCACGAATTAAAATAAAATATTCTTAAACAAATCCATGGCTTGAACAAAAATATGTTTAAAAAATGTACGGCTTGAAGAATAATTCTTTAGAAAAATCCACTACTTTTTTTAAAATTCACGACTTGAAAAATTTTTCTTTAAAAACACGACTAAAAATTATTCTTTAAAAACACGACTAAAAATTATTCTTTAAAAAATCCACGACTTGAAAAGTATTCCTTAAAAAATTCGCTACTTCAAAAAATATTCTTTAAAAAAACTCAACTAATTGAAAAACATTCTTTAGACAAATCAACGGCTTGAAAAAATATTCTTAAAAAACACTTCATCATTACTCTCTATTATAGAGAGTTGTAAATAAGGATCTAGTACCGTGGAAAGAACAAGACGTCTTTCCCAGTCGAATGCTATACATGCACTGATTTATTAAAAGTAAAAATGTTCTTAATAACTAAATACAAAAATATTACTTAACCTACTTAAACTAGTGTGTAGAAAAGAGAAAGAGTGCACATATGTGTACGAACGCATCTGCCATACAATCTTATGGAGAGTTCATTCTATCGACCTCCTACGATAAGGCGGTGTGCTTACCACATGTTTACCCTTTTTCAAGTGGACTGTATTGAAAGTAGATCCCTATTTAACAACATGATCTCTTTAATCTACACACACAACCCTCACCAAGACATTCACTATCTTTATTATAAACTATGTCTGTTTACTACGTGAACAGAGTAATATTTACAAAACGCACTGACAGCCTTGCAAAATTTACTGATCGCTACTATCCCGCCGAAAGGGATTATCAATTGGCGTTTCAGTTTTTTGAAATGATGATTTTTCTAGTGAAAACCTGAACTCATTAAGCAGCGAGTATTCTCATATTAGTGAGAATGATGCTTACTTTTCGGCTTTCCCACACATGAGAATACTCGATGCTTAAAGAGTTAAAGTTTTCACTAGTCCTTTTGCCATAATTGCCATAAAAAATGGAATGTGACCAACTAAAAAATGGCTGGAGGGCGCGATTACTGTACCCAGTAAAAATACTCCTTACTAATCCATTATTTTAACAAGGACATGTCGTTGAAAATAAATGGTTATTTTTTGGCCACTAAAACAGGTCAGTGCTTGCGATATTGTGATTCGTGAGCAAGTCCACGCATCTCGTCATAATGCCCTGAATGCTCTGAAAATTTGTACAGCTATTAACTAAAAGTTTAACGCAAAATCTCGAATCGTGTTGATATTTTAAAATAGGGTAGTCGTAGTGATCTTGACTAAAATATTTTTTTTGTTTTTTTTTTTTTCTTGGGGAAGCTAATACCTCCTGAGATATGAGTTAAGTTATTTTACCATTCTTATTTTAAGTGCTTTATTTATTTGTAACATTTCCATTATTATTATTAGTTCCAATATTTGTTAATTAATTTTAATGTTAACATTAAGTTTTTCATATCAAACACGAAATGAAAATTTTTTTTTTTAATATTTGATTATTTTACTTTAAATTTATAAATTTCTTTATATTTTTTATATAATATTTTTAATTTAATTTCATCTTCAAAAGATTTATTTCATTTTATAATATATTTTATAAGAGAAAAATTACGTAATTATTTATTTTTATATTTTATTTTATTTTTTATAGTATATTTTATAAGAGAAAAATTATTTAATTATTTATTTTTATATTTTAATTTCTTTATTTCTTCATACACTTTAATTTTTACCTCACTTTTTAAACTATTTTAGCACCCTCAAACACACAAGCAATACTAATATACATATGTATTTTTATATCTTCTCTTTTTTTCTTTACAGTCCAAAGAACCTCTTAACGAGCAGGGCACTGAATGTGTTTAAACTTTGTGCCAGAGTTTTGCATACCAAAAATTAAAGAAAAAAACAAGACAAAACAACATATTAAGACTCAATTAAAAATGAAAAACAAAAACAATTTTACTAAAGATCATAATTCATGGAAACTGATACAACAAAGAAACAACAAATGAAAAAGACTTAATAGTTTTATGAAGATTATTAAAAAAAGACAAACCCTTGAAGACTTTAAGTCTTCGAACAAAAAAAAATTCATTAAAAATATGCGAATATTTTAATATTATTTGAAATATTCATTTTTGTTTTAGGAAATTAATTGAAAGTGATAAAAGAGCATGCAAAACCTTACACAACAACAACACCAGACAACCACAACACATACAGTCTCTCAACAACAACAACAAAAACAACAAATGAACACTCGCATCACAAACAAGCATCAATGAAATTTGCTTGAACATTTTAAAGGACGGATAAGACACACACACACAACAATCAACTCAAGTCCTTAAGGGAAACAACATTAACAACAACAGCATTAATTTAACAACAACAAAAACAGTTCTTTCACCCCACCCAATAAAACCACAACCAATCAAACCAACTACATGTGGTCAACAATTTGGTTATCAAATGGAGGAAACCACTTAAAACTCAATGATCCCCCCATAAACTTTTGTTGTAACCCATACAATGAAAGTAATAAAGAACACACACACCCCCTCCCCCCACACATGCACTCATACCGACATTTATTTTTTAACATAGTTAAATGCATACCATACAAACAATAAAGAAAAATGTCCTGCCATTTTTTCTTTTCTTCGGTTAGAAAATTTGTCAAAAAAGGAAAAAGAGCGTACAACTTTGTTGTCTTGAGTTTATTTAGGGAATTTTTTTTCAAATATATCAACAACCTTCATTTGTTTTAAATAAAAACAGAAAACGCAACAAATCTAATGATACATGCAAACCTATATAAAAATCAAGTTGTATATAAATAATTAAAAGAAGAAAAAACATAACTAAATTCAACAACACATAAAAAAATTATTGGTAAATGGAAACACTGTGCAACATGGAAGTATTTAATGCAATAGAATCTTTTGCTGGAGGTTAGAATGAAATAAAATTAAAAGGAAAATAGCCCAACAGTCCTCATCAGCAAGCTTTTATGGGGAAATATGACTTCAAAAGTCGTTCGATTTTATGACAATTTCCATCACTTTTTTGGGGAGTTTTTGCTTTACGCAATTATTATTGTGGGAAATCGCTTGCACACAAGAAGTGTATGTGTTAATCTGGAAAATATACACTCTGCCCTTTTGGGATCATATTTTCCTTTCTCCATATCAATTAGATTTAGTGAGTTATGGCTGTAACAATATTTGTGAAAAATAATTAATAACACTAATACGTCCCAAGGACCATCTAATAAAAATTAAATAATAGTGATAGGTAACTGATATTTTCAATCTGAAAACGGATTCTTATTAGGGAAATAAACAATAATAAATACAAATTTTATAAACTTTTATGGGCAATAAATAAATGTGATTCACAAGAGTTCAAATTGTCCCCCCATTTCAACAACTTGTTTTGAATTTTCGTATCTGTTGTTGAAGAAAATCGCTTGCATACACAAAGTACATTGGTAAATCCGGAAAATATACACTCTGCCCTGTTGGGATCATATTTCCCTTTATACATAAAAAATGCGATTTTTTGTGTTTTGGCTTCAACAATATTTACGCGCCAAGATATTTGCCGTTGCTCAGCCATTTTTGTCGCAAATCGCTTGCACGCAACAAGTGTATGTTTTAGTTCCCCCTGTTGACGTCATATTTCCCTTTCTCCATATCAATTCGACTTTTTAAACTATGGCTCCAATAATATTTAGCCAAAATAATTAACAACACTTATATATAATAAAAATTCAATAAAATCAGAACGGCAATTTATATTTTCAATCTGAAAACAGATTTTTCCTAAGGAACTAAACGTCTTTAAATAAGAATTACATAAGCTTTCAGGGGCAAGAAGAACAAGTGATACACAAGGGTTCGAACTTCAACCACTTTTTTGTAGACATTTTTGCTTTAACACAAAAAAAAACACAAGAATTGCGTTTATAAACCTTGAAAATATCTCCGCCATATTGGGATCATATTTTCCTTTCTTCATATCAATTAGATTTTATGAGTTATGGCTTTAACAATATTAACGCCCCACGATTTTTGCCGTTGCTCAGCTATTTTTGTGGAAAAACGCTTGCACACTAGAAGTGGACTAGTAAATCTGGAAAATATACACATCGCCCTTTTAGAATCATATTTCCCTTTCTCTACATCAATTCGACTTTTTGAGTTATGGCTCCAACAATATTTATGGAAAATAATTAATAACACTTATACACCCCAAGGACCGTCTAATAAAAATTCAATAAAATCCGAACTACAATTGATATTTTCAATCTGAAAATGGATTCTTGTTAAGAAAATTAAATGTAATAAATAAAATTTATATAATTTTGTATGCACAAGAAATATATTTGAGTCACAAGGGTTCTATTTTCAACCACTTTTTAGGAATTTTTTGCTTTTATGCATATATTTTTGAAGAAAATCGCTTACACTCTCAGCTATCAGGATTATATCTTCCTTTCTCCAAATCAATTCGATTTTTAGAGTTATGGCTCCAATAATATTTATGCAAAATAGTTAATAACACTTATTCGCCCCAAGGACAGTCTAATAAAAATTCAATAAAATCAGAACAAAAATTTATATTTTCAATTTTAAAACGGGGTTTCTTAAGAAATTAGGTAGCAAAAAAAGAAATTATCTCACCCATGTTTCCATATAAATTAAAACTTTTCCAAGGTTTTATGTATGTATATGTATTTTCAACAAGGACATTTGTAGTGGAACAGCATATATTGGTGACAAATATATCCCAAACTCCACTTCTAGAAGCTTTTTTTGGCCGCTGATACATATGACTTTGAAACAGTTAAAATTTTCCAAATATTTCGATAATATTTTACGGATGTTACCCTTTCCGCAGATATTATTGGAAAAAATCGCTTGCACACAAGAATTATATTTATAGATATGGAAAATATACACTCCCACCTGTTGGGAACATATTATCCCTTCTCCATATCAATTAGATCGCCTGAGTTATAGCTGCAACAATATTAAAGGAAAATAATTAATAACACTTATACGCTCCAAAGGTCTACGAATAAAAATTCAATAGAATTGGAACGGCAATTGATATTTTCAAGCTGTAAACGGATTTTTGTTAAGGAAATGAATGGCAATAAATAAAAATTAGGTCGCCTATATGCCTATAGAAATTATTTATTTTCCACGAAAATATTTTTTTAAACAACTCTAGTCTTGGGTTTCTGTCTTCAGTCAATTATATATCGGAATTAATGTGTAAAATTTTTGTCCGATATGGGAAATGTAAATAAATGAAAAAGTAAATGTTAGTATTAATTAAACAGAATGAACTTTCTGTGGGAATTGATATTTGGTAGAAAGGTAGGTTTCTAGGTTTTAACTCCGATCCTGGTTTTCTGCCAATAGTCCAATTACAGGTTAATTTTTTGCACACAAGAAGTTTTCTTGCAATCTAGTAAAATATAAACTTCCACCTCATATCATAACTTCCTGTATGGCTCCAAAAATCTTCACTGAAAATAATTTAAAACACTTTTACGCCCCAATGGACTTGTAACAAAAATTATATAAAATTGTTTTCAATATGATAACGAATTATTTTCCAAGAATTTAAGGAAAATTAAAAAAATAAATCGATCATGTTCCCATAGAAATTCTATATTATCAATTTTCAAGTCAAATTTTACCCAAAATCTAATTATGGTCCAAAGACTTGCAAATAAAAATTCAACACAATTGGAACGGAAATTAATGATTGTAATCTGTACACGCATTCTTTCTAAGAAAACAAAAATTACATAATTAAAATTAAAAGAAATAATTCTTGTTCTACAAGTTGTGAAATAGGTTAGAGTTTACGCCATCTCTAGCCTTGGGGTTTTGCCGTTGGTCCAAAAAATGGCGATATTTATTTGGAAAATCGTTTGCACCCAAGAAAAGTATTTGGAAATATAGAAAATAGACATTTTCACCTATCAGAAACATATTTTCCTTTCTCTATATCAATTATATTTTGTGAGTTATGCTCTCAACAAGTTTCATTTAAAATAATTAATATTACTTATACGCCACAATGGCCCTTTAATAAAAATTAAATAAAATGGGAACGGAAACAGATATCTAGAATCTGTAAAATGATTTAGATCAAGGAAGATCTAACGGATATAAAAATAAAAATCCGCACAGAGTTTGCATGAAAGCAATGTAGAATTTTTCACAGAAAAAACTGAAATGATATAATTTTCAACTTCCAAGATCCACAATCCACAATATTTCTTCGAAAAATAAATTTTATTTTTTTTCTGTCTCTCTTCACTTTTACTCCAAATTATTTCCAATTTGCAAAGATTCTATCTGTCCCAATATGTTGCACAGTAAAATAAAAACATAACCGTAAATTTAATTTAAAAAGAAAAAAATATTTTTTTGTAAATTCTTTTTGATGTTTGAAAAAAAACTCACTTAAAACAAAACAATCCATCCTCTTCTGTGTTAAACACATTAAAACAATTATGTAATTTTATTTTTAATTTAAATTTAAATTCAAGCAATTTTAGACCTTCCACATATAATACTTTCCCTTTTGTTTGTTGCAAATTAAAACAAGAACAATTCATTTTTAAATTTATTAAAATTATATTTTCCAACATCAGCAATGTAAAACATTATTAATAAATTAAAACTAAAGTACATCTAACAACAAACAGCAAATTGTAATTAAATTAACAACAACAACAACAACAACAACTAACGAACTAAACCACAGTTATTAATTTTATAAATAAAAAATAGACAGATTATAAAAAATAAAAAAAACTAATATTAACTAAACTCCATAGGAAAAGTCATCAACGATGATTTTTCCATAGGAAAAACATAACAAGAAACCCACAAATTTGTATTAAATGTGAAATTGTAAAATTTTTTAAAAATCCACTCACAAACCTAAATTAACAGTAATAATAATAATAATAACAAACAACAACAACAACATAATTTAAAATTAAATGAAATTGTAAAGTTATATAAATAAGTTAATGGTATAAATATACATCTTATATAAATATACATAATTACTTATAAATAATAACTACAAAAAAAAGAACAAAACAAATGATGAAGGTTAAATATTTTAATTTAGTAAAAACACAAAAAAACCTAAATGAAAAATTATTAAGAAGTAACTTTAAAAATGGATTTATAAAGTAACGTAAAATTAAATGGAAATAAATGCTCAGTAACGTAAATTAATAATAATGTTTTTTTTGTGAAATATAAATAATGAAAATAAAGTAATTAAATGAAGAAGAATTAAGCAATATGTGTTTTATTACAAGGTTTTTGAAGAGTTGAAAAAAGGTAAGAAATTCCACAGGAAAAGTCATTATAATGAAATTTTCTATTGGAAAAGTCATCACCGATGATCTTTTCCATAGGAAAAGTTATCACCGATGAACTTTTCCATAGGAAAAGTTATCACCGATGAACTTTTCTATAGGAAAAGATAACACCGATGAACTTTTCTATAGGAAAAGCAATCACACATGAACTTTTTTATAGGAAAAGATATCAACTACGAATTCTTCTACTAGAAAAATCATCACTGATGAATTTTTCTACTGGAAAAAGTCATCACCGGTGAATTTCTACTGGAGAAGTCATAACCAATGCACTTTTCTGTAGGAAAAATTGTCATCCACGAGTTTTTCTATAGGAAAAGTTATCACCGAGAAAATTTTTTATAGGAAAATCTTCACCGATGATTTTTTTCTTTAGAAAAAGTCAATACCTATGCATATATCTATAAGGAAAGTCATCATCGATTAACTTTTCTATAGGAAAACTCATCACCGATGAACTTTTTCCATAGGAATCTCTTTTCTATAGGAACTTTTCTATAAGAAACTTTTCATCACCGATGACAGTTTCCACAGGGAAATTCACCACCAACGAACTCCCTACAGGAAAAGCCATCACCTATGAACATTTCCATAAGAAAAACCATCACTGATGAACTGTTACATGGTGATGAAAATTTTCTATAGGCAAAAGTCATTACCGATGAGATTTTCTCATCAACCATGAAATTTTCCATAGGAAAAGTCATCAACAATGAAATTTTCCATAGGAAAAGTCATCAACGACGAAGCCATCAACGATGAACTTTTCCATAGGAAAATTCATCAACGATTAACTTATCCATAGGAAAAGTCATCAACGATGATTTTTCCATAGGAAACTTCTATAGGAAATTTTTCATACCGATGACCTTTTTCATAGGGAAATTCACCAGCAATGAACTTTCTGCAGAAGTCATTACCCATGAACATTTCCATAACAAAAACCTTCGCAGATGAACTTTTAATTGGTGATGAAAATTTTCTATAGGAAAAGTCATCACCGATGGGCTTTTCTCTAGAAAAAGTCATCGCCGAGGAACTTTTCCATAGGAAAAGTCATCACCGATAATATTTTCCATAGGAAAAGTCATCACCGATGAACATTTCCATAGGAAAAGTCATCACCGATGAACTTTTCCATAGGAAAAGTCAATAGGAAAAGTCATCAACGATGCACTTTTCCATAGGAAAAGTCATCAACGATGAACTTTTCCATAGGAAAAGTCATCAACGATGAACTTTTCCATAGGAAAAGTCATCAACGATGAACTTTTCCATAGGAAAAGTAATCAACGATAAACATTTTCATAGGAAAAGTCATCACCGATGACATTTTCCATAGGAAAAGTCATCACCGATGACATTTTCCATAGGAAAAGTCATCACCGATGACCTTATCCATAGGAAAAGTCATCATCGATGATCTTTTCCATAGGAAAAGTCATCACCGATGATCTTTTCCATAGGAAAAGTCATCACAGATGATGAACTTATCCATATGATGATCTTTTCCATATGAAAAGTCATCACCGATGATCTTTTCCATAGGAAAAGTCATCACCGTTGATCTTTTCCATAGGAAAAGCCATCACTGATGATCTTTTCCATAGGAAAAGTCATCACCGATGATCTTTTCTATAGGAAAAGTCATCACCGATGATCTTTTCCATAGGAAAAGTCATCACCGATGATCTTTTCCATAGGAAAAGTCATCACCGATGATCTTTTCCATAGGAAAAGTCATCACCGATGATCTTTTCCATAGGAAAAGTCATCACCGATGATCTTTTCCATAGGAAATGTCATCACCGATGATCTTTTCCATAGGAAAAGTCATCACCGATGATCTTTTCCATAGGAAAAGTCATCAACGATGTTCGTTTTCATAGGAAAAGTCATCACCGATGTTCGTTTTCATAGGAAAAGTCATCACCGATGTTCGTTTTCATAGGAAAAGTCATCACCGATGTTCTCTTCCATAGGAAAAGTCATGACCGATGATCTTTTCCATAGGAAAAGTCATCACCGATGATTTCCATAGGAAAAGTCATCACAGATGATCTTTTCCATGGGAAAAGTCATCACCGATGATCTTTTCCATGGGAAAAGTCATCACCGATGATCTTTTCCATAGGAAAAGTCATCACCGATTACCTTTTCCATAGGAAAAGTCATCACCGATGATCTTTTTCATAGGAAAAGTCATCACCGATGATCTTTTCCATAGGAAAAGTCATCACCGATGATCTTTTCCATAGGAAAAGTCATCACCGATGATCTTTTCCATGGGAAAAGTCATCACCGATGTTCGTTTTCATAGGAAAAGTCATCACCGATGTTCTCTTCCATAGGAAAAGTCATCACCGATAATCTTTCCCATAGGAAAAGTCATGACCGATAATCTTTTCCATAGGAAAAGTCATCACCGATGATCTTTTCCATAGGAAATGTCATCACCAATGATCTTTTCCATAGGAAAAGTCATCACCAATGATCTTTTCCATAGGAAAAGTCATCACCGATGATCTTTTCCATAGGAAAAGTAATCACCGATGATCTTTTCCATAGGAAAAGTCATCACCGATGATCTTTTCCATAGGAAAAGTCATCACCGATAATCTTTTCCATAGGAAAAGTCATCACTGATGATCTTTTCCATAGGAAAAGTCATCACTGATGATCTTTTCCATAGGAAAAGTCATCACCGATGATCTTTTTCATAGGAAAATTCATCACCGATGATCTTTTCCATAGGAAAATTCACCACCGATGATATTTTCCATAGGAAAAGTCATCTATAGGAAAAACCATCACCTATGGATTTGATCATGATGATATTTTCCATATGAAAAGTCATCTTCGATGATTTTTCCATAGGAAAAGTCATTACCGATGATGTTTTTCGTAGGAAAAGTCATCACCGATGATCTTTTTCATAGGAAAAGTCATCACCGATGATCTTTTCCATAGCAAAATCATCACCGATGATGTTTTCATTAGGAAAAGTAAACACAAAAGACATCACCGATGAACTAACCTATAGGAAGAATCAACACTGATGGACTTTTTCCATAGGAAACTTTTTCTATAGGAACTTTTTTATAGGAAACTTTTCCATAGGAAATCACCAGCAATGAATTTTCTACAGAAAAAGTCATCACCTATGAATATTTCCATAGGAAAAGTCATCACTGTTGAACTTTTTATCGTTGATGAAACTTATCTATAGGAAAAGTCATTACCGATAAACTTTTCTATAGGAAAAGTGTGGCGCTCAGAGCCTATCCCTCATTTTCAAGAAAATCCAACTGGCTATACTGATGGAACCGGAACCTTTTAAAATATATGTTAAAAACCAAATTTCCTTTGCAATTCCATTTGAACAAATTTAAAAATTTTATTTTGCGAGCACATCTACATTTTTTGTTATATAGCACGTGTGTAATTTTTTTGAGTCATGTTTTATTAAGCATATTCTGACTCCACAGTGTGATAGAACACCAAAAATGAGAAGACATGTGTCTCGCCGTTTTTCCCTATCTCATTAACATTCGCGGTTATAGACCTCCAAAGGTTTGAGGCTTTGATGTAAAAAGGGTCATTTAGTCAGGACTATATCTTCCAAACCGTTAGGAAATTTGAATTTATCTCAGAGGCAAAGTTGTAGCTCTTGTC
This sequence comes from Musca autumnalis, assembly GCF_047663935.1. Taxonomy (NCBI): domain Eukaryota; kingdom Metazoa; phylum Arthropoda; class Insecta; order Diptera; family Muscidae; genus Musca; species Musca autumnalis. The sequence goes on from NW_027411644.1 coordinate 73,846,587, forward strand.
TTAAAGAACAAAAATTGTGAACACATACAACCCATCAAACTTCATCTGCAAGGTCAAAATCGCCATGGTCAAATTTCTTTTAAAATTTTTCTCAAGTTTTGTTATACAGCTATCAAACCGATCAAATTTGAAGCAAACTACCAACTACAAAAATGTACCTCAGATCTCAATAAACATCTTTCTAGAATATACGAACCCTGAAGAAACAGGTCTTAATGGTCAAAATAACAAAACAATTGCGATTTGTATCCTCTTTTCTCTTCTTAAAAATTCAAGAAAACAATCAAGCACAATAGTGTAGCAAAGGCTTCAATAAACAACTTTCTGGAATATACGAAATGTCTATGAACGGTAAAAATAGCAAAAACCTTTTGAAAATATCCAATTTGTACACTTTTTTCTCCGACTCAACCACCAAAATGTACCTAAGATTTCAGTAAACAACTTTTTAGAACATATGAAGATTCTAGGAATGATACTTAGGGCTGAAATTCACGAACAATTAAATGTTTTTAACATTCCCCCTGCTCAGGTTTGGAAATACCAAACTGTTAAAAACTCAAGGAAATTTGAAAGGTTTGTTATTTACGGACCTGAACAGGAAAGAATGACCTAAAATAATCGAATTTTGAGCTTGAAGAATCGTTCCTAGAATCTTTATTTGGTCTAGAAACTTGTTTGTTGAAATCTAAGGTATATTTTTTTAGTTGACTGTATCCTTTATCTTTGGACCAGATTCGGAGAAAAAAGTATAAAAATTGGATATTTTCAAAAGATTTTTTGCTATTTTTACCATTAAGAACCGTTCATAGACATTTCGCATATTCCAGAAAGTTGTCTATTGAAGCCTTTGCTACACTTTTGTGGTTGATTGTTTTCATGAATTTTGAACGGTTTAATATCTATGGAGCAGAAGCCTAGAAAAGAGGATAAAAATCGCAATGGTTTTGCTATTTTGACCATTAAGACATGTTCCTTCAGTGTTCGTATATTCTAGAAAGATGTTTATTGAGATCTGAGGTACATTTTTGTAGTTGATTGCTTGCTTCAAATTTGATCGGTTTGATAGCTGTATAACAAAACTTGAGAAAAATTTTAAAAGAAATTTGACCATGGCGATTTTGACCTTGCAGATGAAGCTTGATGGATTATATGTGTTCACAATTTTTGTTCTTTAGGACAAGAGCTACAACTTTGCCTCCGAGATAAATTCAAATATCCTAACGGGTTTGAAGATATAGTCCTAACTAAATGACCCTTTCTACATAAAAGCCCCAAACCTTTGGAGGCCTATAACCGCGAAAGGTGATGAGATAGGGAAAAACGGCGAGACACGTGTCTTTCCATTTTTGGTGTTCTATCACACTGCGGTGACAGAATATGGTTAATAATTTTCGTGTTGCACAATGCAGGTTATATAGTTGGACAATCTCGTTCAATTGAACGATCCGGATCACTGTCCTCGTTCAAAGACGAATGAGTAACATCATAAAAACCAACGTGTGAAATTAAGTATACGCAGTTTTGTCAAAGAAATTACCGGTGTCCATTGAACGAGATAGTGATCCGGATCCTTCAATTGAACGAGATTGCCCAACTCTAGTAAGTTAAGGAAAAAATTCTTGTTTCAAATCTGTTCGCGTTCACAAAATTGTGCGATGCGCGCAAAAGTTATAGTGGTTTTTATTCTCATATAAAGAACAAATATTTAAAAATATCTTATTTGTTGTTATGAGAAAATGTATGCATAAATCGTTAACAGCATTCCATATCTATTCGTAGATGTTTAAGTATTTACAAAATCTATTTTTATTTTCGGGGAAAATCGCCAAATAATGAAAAAATCTTGAAGTAAATCTAAATTATCCTGTCCTGTCCGTACAAATCCTCCAAAAATAAATATAATAATATCTACGGAATCTGGACAATGCGTAGAAAAATATGAAACCAAAATTATAGAGATTTGGCAACAACAAAAGAGAAAAACTTATTGTTGGAAAATATTGTTGCAAATATTTTTTTTTGTTTTTTTGATTCGAAAAATTAGAAAAAAATATTTGGGAGTTCTCTAACTATTTCCCTAAAATACCATACTATAATTAATGCGTACTGCTCAAACTTCATCAAGAAATGTGGTTTACCATCGCGAAAGCTTAGTTGCTTACTGTGATAACTTATAAGGATAGGGAATTACCCAGCAAAATTTGAAGGAAGGGGTTCTATGCGATGACGTGATTTCATGGCATATTTTGCATTGGTTCAAAGTAAGTCGTGAAAGATCCGATCTTTTCATCAGCATTTGAATCATTTGTACAGATCACTAGAAACAAACAAGTCGATTTGTACATCCCTACATGTAGCGACATCAAAACAAAAGAGTATACATTTCCAAAATTTTTGTTATAAAATTACAAAATTACAAATTAAATGTAGGTTCACGAACTCGAAATTCTTAAAGGAGTGCTGTTGGAGTCCATGTCGAAATCTGAACTGGTGATGAGAAGCTTTTGTAAGATGAAACAAAATCAGTGGCTGAGAGTGGACGAAGTAAACTCTGTTGCGGTGCAGCGGCGGTGATTAAATTGAAATTTTGGGTGTAAACTTTATGCTGATAAATTAGTTCTAGTTATTTCATGAATTAGTTTGAATTAATAAAAAGTTTGGTTTGTCATGAAAATCATACTTCAATACAGAATTTTCCATTTTCCAAACAAGACATGAAAATGTCATTCCATAGGGTTAGTGAAAATGACATGTCAAAGCATTGGTCAAAATGACATGTTTAGGATCCGACAATGAATGTCATCTTAAGATCCGAAAATGAATGTCATCTTATGGTGGTCACGCTCATATAAAATTCATGAGTGAAAATGCTAAAAAGATGACATGCCAGATCACTTGTACCCATGATTCAATAGCATCCTTGGCATCGAAGTTTACACCCAAAATTTCAATTTAATCACCGCCGCTGCACCGCAACAGAGTTTACTTCGTCCACTCTCAGCCACTGATTTTGTTTCATCTTACAAAAGCTTCTCATCACCAGTTCAGATTTCGACATGGACTCCAACAGCACTCCTTTAAGAATTTGTAGTTCATGAACCTACATTTAATTTGTAATTTTATAACAAAAATTTTGGAAATGTATACTCTTTTGTTTTGATATCGCTACTTGTAGGGATGTACAAATCGACTTGTTGTGATCTGTACAAATGATTCAAATGCTGTTGAAAAGATCGGACAATACAGAACTAGAACTAGAACTAATTTATCAGCATAAAGTTTACACCCAAAATTTCAATTTAATCACCGCCGCTGCACCGCAACAGAGTTTACTTCGTCCACTCTCAGCCACTGATTTTGTTTCATCTTACAAAAGCTTCACATCACCAGTTCAGATTTCGACATGGACTCCAACAGCACTCCTTTAAGAATTTGTAGTTCATGAACCTACATTTAATTTGTAATTTTATAACAAAAATTTTGGAAATGTATACTCTTTTGTTTTGATATCGCTACTTGTAGGGATGTACAAATCGACTTGTTGTGATCTGTACAAATGATTCAAATGCTGTTGAAAAGATCGGATCTTTCACGACTTCCTTTGCATGGGTTTAAATGCTACTGAAAAGATCGGATCTTTCACGACTTGCTTTGAAGCAATGCAAAATATGCCATTAAATCACGTCATCGCATAGAACCCCTTCCTTCAAATTTTGCTGGGTATTTATGCATATTTCGATGTTTCACTCAGCGGCCAAAGTGTGTCGTCAGTTGCATTACACAATGCAAAAACCCTTAAAGTGGATAAAAGTCGCGCAATGTGCATACGATTTTGATGCGCATCCAGTTTCAGTAGCACCCATCAAAAATGCGTAGAAATACACTTATTTCAAAAAGATTCTTCAAGAACCGCGGATGTGCCTCCACATTCTATTTTGGGTAAAAGTCCCATATTACTCGCGTACTTCCGTAATTTATGACACACGTTATCGCAAATATTATAATCGCGTATAAATGATTCCATTTATGTAAACATTTTCAAAGAAAATTGCGGTTTAGTACGCGGATTTGTCAAAATGTATTTTTGCAGCTTTTCCTATTTTCAAGGTTTCTATATCCACCGATTTAATGGATGGATTCGAACGCGGAAGGCTTCGTTAGAACCGTCGTGTAAAAAAACTAAATTCACGCGGGGTTCAAAGGAAATTGAATGACAATTTTAAATTCTACACGCAAAAATAGGTTTTTTCAGAAAATTTTCGACTTTGGACTTCAATTTCTAGGATACTGTAAGGAGCACATTCATGAGATATACATCAAACGACGTAAAATCTCGAGTTCTATAATCCTGTTATGAGGAATTGGAATATTGGAATATAATCTTGTTGCGCGTCCGTATTATTAAAAAAAATCAAAAAACTCCGAAATTCCGGCTTAAAAGTGTCACCATCAATTTTAGGTGGATGCAGTGGATATATCGAAAAATCATACAGTAGTATTATGTTGCCCATGGAGTATTCTGTAATTTTTTCTTTGGGCATAGGTCTATAAAATGTATGGATAAGCCAGAAATCGTAAGGGAACATAAAAAAAAACTTGTTGCCTTCAACCCATTTTTATCCATTTTTCACCATTGCTGCCAATATAGCTTCCACGAAAATTAAATATAATGGTCGACATTATGGGATCCCTCCTATAACACTCAATTTTAAAGAATTTCAGTCATACTATATAGAATATGTTAACAGTTCGCGAATTCTGAATAGGTGAAACTCGGATTCATCGATTGTAAAACATTTTTGTTTTTACCATATACCCTCATTAGCATAGATGCTGAGGGTATAAACACAGTGTTTCACACGCGGCCATTTGTAATAAAACTATGCAAAATTTTTCAATAAAAAATTATGGAACGTAGAACCGCACATATGTAAAACTAGCAAATGCCCGCTACTTCGTATGCGGAAAGGGAACAAAATATATATATAAACAATATTTAATACGGGAACAGTGAATACTGGAGATTCTGTTGTACTAAGACCTATTTTTATTACCAATATTTTTTCGACTGTAGTCAGAATTACAAAAAAAAATCTGCATCCCTACACAACTACTATATTTTTTATTTCGTACGTATCATATTGCAAATTTTAGATTTGACTCCTGGTTTTAATTCTTCACTAACTCAGCATACCCTTTCATTATGAATTTCCAAACACTAAACTTTATCTCACCCCTTCACAACAACAATCACGCACATTTACAATGCAAGGTTCTAGCTTTAGCGGTTTCGCACAGAAACCGAATAGGTCCGTTAAATTTTCGGAATTCAAAATGAAAGGTTAGAAAAACTTTTTTACAAAAAATTGTACTTAATGTGCACGGGTATGTCAACCGTATATAACGGAAAATTTTTTGGAGGCATTTCAATTTAGGATATTTTATTATCAGGGGGTAAATAACTTCTAGTTAACAAAATTGTCGCATTGGACCACGTTTCCAAATTAACATACCAAAGCAGTCAGAACAAAAAACATTTTTTGAAAAGGTACTTCACGTTTGACTACTTAATTTCAGTACATTATTTAGAAACGCCTTGGCGTTAACACCAAATCAATGGTACAATTTTTCAAACTCAGAACTTTGTCTCGAATTTTAGAGTGATCTTCATAACAAATATTTTTCCATTTCGTATTTTTTGTACAAATGGCGTATTTCCAAATTATATAATCCCAGCTTTGTTCCTACACCCAACACCAAATTTAGTACCTTAACTGCTTACACAATACCAAAATGGTTTTGGTACCAACATGTTACCCAACTTTTCGTACACATACATAGGTAAACGTTTCAAAATTACTTCCTTATATTCAACATATATCCTAACCCCAATTCACTTTCCAGCTTTATCTGTTCCCCTGAAACCCATTATAGTTCTATAAATAAGTACGAATTTTCAAAACCTCCTCCCTACCTCCACTCTAAACACCAATTGCTAATCTAATACCGAATTTCGAAATTCCAGTTCTACCCTTTACAAAATCACAAATTGTACAAAATTCTATACCATATAGCAAATACCAAAAGGTACCAAATTTTGTTCCATTTAGCACTTTTCGTACACGATTTTCCGAAATGTACTTTCATATCTCAGCTCTATCCGTTCACCTAAACCCAATTTATTGATAATGTAGTTCCATTTAGCACTTTTCCATAAGTACGAATTTACAAAACTACCTCAATGCTACACTCCAACAGTAATCTGTTCACGCAAATACAACTTTAGCGAATTCCGTACCATTTGGTACTGCTTCGTGCACATTAGTACGATTTTCCAAAGCTACCTCCATATCTCGATTCTATATTCCAACAGTAATCTTACTAAACTTACTACCATTTAGGACTTTTCGACCTTTGGTACACCTTTCTTACTTTTCATCAGTGACCCCCATTCCAAATTTCAGGATTCCGGCTTTATTCGTTAACCCATATCCAAATTGTACTATTTAGTACTTTTCGTATACTTTTAATTCGAATTTCCAAAAACCTTTCCATTTTACTCTCCATCAGGGACCTTCATTCCAAATTTCATGATTCCAGCTCTATTCGTTCACCCAAACCCAAATTGTACTTAATTTAGTACCATTTATTACTTTTCGCACACTTATAGTTCGAATTCCAAAAACCTTTCATTTTTACTCTTCATAAATGATTCTCATTCCAAATTTCAGGATTCCAGCTCTTTCCGTTTACCCAAATCCAAATTGTACTAAATTTAGTACCATTTAGTAATTTTCGTTCACTTATAGTTCGAATTTCTAAAAACCTTTCATTGCTACTCTTCATCATTGACCCTCATTCCAAATGTTTGTATTCCAGCTCTATCCGTTCACCCAATTCCAAATTGTACTAAATTTAGTACCATTTATTACTTTTCGTACATTTATAGTTCGAATTTAAAAAACCTTTCTTTTTTACTCTCCATCAGTGACCTTAATTCCAAATTTCAGGATTCCAGCTCTATCCGTTCACCCAAATCCAAATTGTACTAAATTTAGTACTTTTCTTACCCTTATAGTTCGAATTTAGTTAAACCTTTCATTGTTACTCTTCATCGGTGACCCTCATTCCAAATGTTTGTATTCCAGCTCTATCCGTTCACCCAAATCTAAATAGTACTATATTAAGTACCATTTAGTACTTTTCCTATACTTTTAATTCGAATTTCCAAAAACCTTTCTTTTTTACTCTCCATCAGTGACCTTAATTCAAAATTTCAGGATTCCAGCTCTATTCGTTCACCCAAACCCAAATTGTACTAAATTTAGTACCATTTATTACTTTTCGTACATTTATAGTTCGAATTTAAAAAACCTTTCTTTTTTACTCTCCATCAGTGACCTTAATTCCAAATTTCAGGATTCCAGCCCTATCCGTTCACCCAAATCCAAATTGTACTAAATTTAGTACCATTTAGTACTTTTCGTTCACTTATAGTTCGAATTTCGAAAAACCTTTCATTGTTACTCTTCATCATTGACCCTCATTCCAAATGTTTGTATTCCAGCTCTATCCGTTCACCCAATTCCAAATTGTACTAAATTTAGTAACATTTAGTACTTTTCGTGCACTTATAGTTCGAATTTCCAAAAACCTTTTTTGTTACTCTCCACAATTGACCCTAATTTCAAATTTCAGGATTCCAGCTCTATCCGTTCACACAAATCCAAATTGTACTAAACGTAGTACCATTTAGTACTTTTCGTACCCTTGTAGTTCGAATTTCCAAAAACCCTTTGGTACATCTTTCTAGCTCTCCATCAGTTACCCTCATTCCAAATTTCAGAATTCTAGCTCTTACCGTTTGCCTAATACAAAGGGTACCATATTTAGTACCTTTTAGTACTTTTCGTACACTTCTAGGTCGAATTTCCAAAAACCCAGCCTTATCTCACCCCTACACACCAACAGCAACCTACATCCAAAATTTCAACTTTCTAGCTTCAGCGGTTTCGTCTGGGCGCTGATGAATCAGTCAGTCAGTCAGTCACTCACCTCACTACTCTTTTATATATATAGATTATGTGCGGGAGATACACGTAGCAGTGGACGGGTATAGTCCACATTTGAACCTGATCTACGTCTGGATGAAATATTGCGCGAAACAGGATTTGGACCAAATCGGTTGATCCAGTTGAGAACTATTGTGCACACCATTTAAGCGACAATGTTTGAAGTTTTGTGAGTAGATATTACCTTTCTATCTACCCATATGGCTCATTCAATTTTTTAATTGAAATGTATTCGTTTAATTTCAATTTAATTCATAATAATTGCTATCCGCAGTTGTGTTCCAGAACTGGAAGATACCGCTGTTTTTTTTAATTATTTGTTAAAAAGGCTTTTCCGTAGTCCAGTCAAATATGCACGACACACATCTCTTCTGTTTTCTATACCAAATGTTCGGAATTTCTATACCAAATTTCCAGATGATCTGTCCATACTCAAGCGGACAGATGGAAATGATAATAGCATTTCACATGTTGCGAAATATGTATACATACATATATGTAGAATTTTCACAATAGCTGTGTCTTTTTACGTGATAATTAGTAATAATTATTACTAATGTTGCAGATTCTGACAATTGTATAAAGGAAAAGTTGCTGAAAAAAATGTTTCAGCAACATTTAGTAAGTAAAAAGACACCACTAATATTATTTTTCTGGTCTTATGGGCAACATCGACGACTAGAGCTGCCATATGTTTACATATGGTAACACTATTCCACTTCATGATCATGAAACTGATATTTCTGGACACTAGAGGTAGTAACGGCATGAGTCAATATAATTAAAATTAAATCTAATTTACACTGAAGTACATATGGGGAAAATATTTAAATAGAGAAAAAGTTGTTGAAAATGTGCTTCAGCAACATTTAGTAAGTACGAGGATAAACCTCCATTAAAAAAATTAAAAAAAAAATTAAGCTACATCAATGATTTTTGGTATAAAGATAAAAGAAAAAATTGTCATTCCAAATTTGTTTTTATACCCTCCACCATAGTATGGAGGGTATATTAAGTTTGTCATTCCGTTTGTAACACATAGAACTAATCATTTGCGACCCTATAAAGTATATATATTCTTGATCAGGATAAAATTCTAAGACGATCTGGCCATGTCCGTCTGTCCGTCTGTCTGTCCGTCTGTTGTAATCACTCTAGCGTCCGCAATAATTCAGATAGAGCGCTGAAATTTTGCACCCGAGGGTCTTTTTACCATAGGCAGGTCAAGTTCGAAGATGGGCTATATCGGTCCACTCTTTGGTATAGCCCCCATATAACGGTACCTCCGGATTTGAGGTATTTTGACGTTCTTCGCCACATTTGCAGACCGAATTAGCTATAATTTGGCACTTAGGGTTCCTAGTGATCAAAAAACTTATATCCCAAAGGATATGGGCATAGGTCCATGTTTTGGTATAGTCCCCATATAACGGTACCTCCCGATTTTCGGTATTTTGAGAATTTTAGCCACAATTTTTAACCGAACTATCTGCAATTTGACATTTGAGGTTCTCAATGGTCATGAAACATCTCCACGAAACATCGTCAACATAGGTCCATGTTTTGGTATAGCCCCCATATATCGGTACCTCCCGATTTTAGGTATTTTGAGAATTTTAGCTACAATTTTTAACTGAACTAGCTGTAATTTGCCATTTGAGGTTCTCAGTGGTCATGAAATATCTCCACCAAACATCGTCAACATAGGTCCATGTTTTGGAATAGCTCCCATATAACGGTACCTCCCGATTTTCGGTATTTTGAGAATTTTAGCCACAATTTGTAACCGAACTCTCTGCAATTTGACATTTGAGGTTCACAGTGGTCATGAAACATCTCCACGAAACATCGTCAACATAGGTCCATGTTTTGGTATAGCCCCCATATATCGGTACCTCCCGATTTTCGGTATTTTGAGAATTTTAGCCACAATTTTTAACCGAACTATCTGCAATTTGACATTTGAGGTTCTCAGTGGCCATGAAACATCTCCACCAAACATCGTGAACATAGGTCCATGTTTTGGAATAGCCCCCATATAACGGTACCTCCCGATTTTCGGTATTTTGAAAATTTTAGCTACAGTTTTTAACCGAAATAGCTGTAATTTAACATTTGAAGTTCTCAGTGGTCATAGAACATCTCCACGAAACATCGTCAACATAGGTCCATGTTTTGGTATAGCCCCCATATATCGGTACCTCCCGATTTTAGGTGTTTTGAGAATTTTAGCTAAAATTTTTAACCGAACTAGCTGTAATTTGTAATTTGAGGTTCTCAGTGGTCATGAAACATCTCCACCAAATATCGTCAACATAGGTCCATGTTTTGGTATAGCCCCCATATAACGGTATCTCCCGATTTTCGGTATTTTGAGCATTTTTGCTGAAATTTTTAACCGAACTAGATGTAATGATCGGTATTTTGAGAATTTTAGCTACAATTTTGTCTATTCAAAAATAATCGTCAATATACATATGTCCATGTTTTGGTATATCCACCCATATGACAGATCCGCCGTGAGTCGAACTTCCGCATTATGGCGTGATGAAATTTTTGTTAGAGACCCTGTGGGCCATCAGAATTAGCGTTATATCTTTGTTCACGGTTGCTTTAGTGATCTACAAAAACAACAAACAAAGATATAATGCTAATTCATGATGGCTTACAGGGTCTCTTGCAAAAACTTCATCACGCCATAACGCGGAAGTTCGACTCACGGCGCATCTGTCCTTCGGGGTTTTTATGTCTGCCCCAACATTTGTGTTCACAGTGTAATTTAAGCAATATTGGGAGGCAGTAGGAGTCTATCCATTGTCGAAAAGCTGTTTCACCTAAAATTGTGAAAGGACCCTAATTATTCCATTTTAATTAAGACTATTTTATGGTGGAGGGTATAAAAAGTTCGGCCCTGCCGAACTTAACGACTTTTTACTTGTTGTAACTAAGCTTGATTGATGAGCCCCAAAGATACCCAGCAAAAAAAGTCATTACTAAATAATGACTTTATTCAGTAAAATTTGGCAGTAGTGACTACTTACAAATATACCGTAAAAGTCATTGGGTCTCATGCATAAAACGTGAGCTTGAGCTCGGACTCGATTTTTTGAGTAAAAGGTGCTTGTCGTATGCATAATAAAATTTGATGTATTTGGTTTTACTCACTACTCACGTTTGATCTCTTCTTGCTCAGTTTGAACTTAGAAGTTGAAGTTAGATGAGATTGTTCTCATTTTCATATGCATAAAAACAAGGTTTTGCTTACTTTTGTGAGCTCTTGCTTAAATTTTGTGGAGCATGCCTTTTAGTTGACTCGCGTACACTAAAAAAGAATTATGGCTGAATATTTTGTACCACAAATAAATAAAAAATGTTATCAACAGCGTAAGACAAATTTAGCAAGTGAGGATAAAAAATTATACAGGTTTGTAATCTTAATTATTATTTTTATATAAATAATAATAAAATGATAAATACATAGATTTGATGGTAGTAGTATTTGCTGGTTAGCGAATTATTTTTTTGAGGAGTCAGAAGAAAGACGTGGTGGTGCCCTCAGCAACATTGATAAAATTCGACTCTGTTTAAGATTCTGTGCAGATCCTGGATTCCAAAATGGTATAGCCGCAAATATTGGAGTCCATCAATCAACTGTGTCGTGAACAATTGCGGAAGTTGCAAAACTTATATCTGCCAAAGCAAGCGAATGGATAAAATTCCCGAAAGATGCAGATCAAATAAAAGATTGTCAAAGGAAATGGCAGGCAAATTATTGCTTTCCATTTGCAATTGGTGTTATTGATTGTATTCTTACTTTTAATGCTTGGTAACTGACTTTTTTCAAGTAAACATTTATTTTCTTTCATTTTTTTTGTACTAAAAATTTAGATATATCGTCAGTTTCTATTTTATTATTATTATTTGCTTCTACTTTACTTCCACTTGACGACATGTTTGCACTTCAATAACAATTAGACGTTTGATCTCAATTTACTCAAGTAATTGCAATTGGTTTGAACTCATTTTTATGCATACGAAATTGAGCAAAAGCTGTTGCTGTTCGATCTAACTCAACTTACGAGCAATTGCTTACTTGACTCAACTCATCGCTTTTACTCGTTTTTATGCATGAGACCCATTATTTTTACATGGGGATGTCATAGGGCGGAAGTACTTCCTTAAATATGTTTTTTAAGTACATACTTAACCACATACCGGCAGTCGAAAAGAAGCTAAAAAGCATAGTTCTATTTTTAGAAAAAATTGAGGTGAAATTATATTCAAATTCAACACTACACATTTTTTGTTTTTTTTTTTTCATTCGATACATGCTAGTTTTGAACACACGAACTTCTGATTTGTAGTCAAACACACTACACACTAGGCCACTCGCTCGAACAGCAAGGGTTGGTTAAACTCATCCATGTACATCAACATTTTTTTGTAATTTTGTAAACAAAAAACACCACGCCGACGCTGAGCTTTGAACACACAACTCTAGAATTTGTAGTCGGACACACTAGCTCTGTGCCACCATACTCATTACTTAGTAAGTAAGTAGTAAGTAAGGATGTAACTAGTTATGTGTTAACTGTTATATATGTACTGTGTGATAATGCGGAGGGTAATGAGTACTCATTACCTGGTAATGCAGAAAGTAATGACATGTGCCTACCAAATTTTTGCTGGGTATGGTCGTTTTAATTTTAATATTTATAAAAATTAGGAGGGTTGGCGTTTTTTGTTTGGGATGACGACTTCTATTTTGTTTTTCAAAATAGTCAGGCTTAATCCCATAGTCGTTGTTTTAATATTTTATTAAAACAACTTTAATTTATTAGTGGGAAAAAAAATTTGGCGATGTTTACCAAGGGGTAAGGCAGGGAATACTATAGTTTCAGATCTCGCCACAGATCTTCATCAGTTCCCTTATTTCTTGTTTTTCAACAAGAAACTTTTTATACCCAAGTGTCAATTGCTAGCTCAAATAGATACGTGCGCAAAGAAACTCTCTGATCGAGAATTTCTTTGGCACTACCTAAACTCTAGCAACTTCACTTGCAAACAAATCCAAATTTTTCCCACTGCTATGCGTTCGTCGATTCTCGACGAAAAAGCACATAACTAATTTGTTGGTATTGCATACTACAGCAATAAACAACATTTTGACGGTGCCCGGTCTCACAATTAGGAGGGTTGGCGTTTTTTGTTTGGGATGACGACTTCTATTTTGTTTTTCAAAATAGTCAGGCTTAATCCCATAGTCGTTGTTTTAATATTTTATTAAAACAACTTTAATTTATTAGTGGGAAAAAAAATTTGGCGATGTTTACCAAGGGGTAAGGCAGGGAATACTATAGTTTCAGATCTCGCCACAGATCTTCATCAGTTCCCTTATTTCTTGTTTTTCAACAAGAAACTTTTTATACCCAAGTGTCAATTGCTAGCTCAAATAGATACGTGCGCAAAGAAACTCTCTGATCGAGAATTTCTTTGGCACTACCTAAACTCTAGCAACTTCACTTGCAAACAAATCCAAATTTTTCCCACTGCTATGCGTTCGTCGATTCTCGACGAAAAAGCACATAACTAATTTGTTGGTATTGCATACTACAGCAATAAACAACATTTTGACGGTGCCCGGTCTCACAATTAATAGGGTTGGCGTTTTTTGTTTGGGATGACGACTTCTATTTTGTTTTTCAAAATAGTCAGGCTTAATCCCATAGTCGTTGTTTTAATATTTTATTAAAACAACTTTAATTTATTAGTGGGAAAAAAATTTGGCGATGTTTACCAAGGGGTAAGGCAGGGAATACTATAGTTTCAGATCTCGCCACAGATCTTCATCAGTTCCCTTATTTCTTGTTTTTCAACAAGAAACTTTTTATACCCAAGTGTCAATTGCTAGCTCAAATAGATACGTGCGCAAAGAAACTCTCTGATCGAGAATTTCTTTGGCACTACCTAAACTCTAGCAACTTCACTTGCAAACAAATCCAAATTTTTCCCACTGCTATGCGTTCGTCGATTCTCGACGAAAAAGCACATAACTAATTTGTTGGTATTGCATACTACAGCAATAAACAACATTTTGACGGTGCCCGGTCTCACAATTAGGAGGGTTGGCGTTTTTTGTTTGGGATGACGACTTCTATTTTGTTTTTCAAAATAGTCAGGCTTAATCCCATAGTCGTTGTTTTAATATTTTATTAAAACAACTTTAATTTATTAGTGGGAAAAAAAATTTGGCGATGTTTACCAAGGGGTAAGGCAGGGAATACTATAGTTTCAGATCTCGCCACAGATCTTCATCAGTTCCCTTATTTCTTGTTTTTCAACAAGAAACTTTTTATACCCAAGTGTCAATTGCTAGCTCAAATAGATACGTGCGCAAAGAAACTCTCTGATCGAGAATTTCTTTGGCACTACCTAAACTCTAGCAACTTCACTTGCAAACAAATCCAAATTTTTCCCACTGCTATGCGTTCGTCGATTCTCGACGAAAAAGCACATAACTAATTTGTTGGTATTGCATACTACAGCAATAAACAACATTTTGACGGTGCCCGGTCTCACAATTAGGAGGGTTGGCGTTTTTTGTTTGGGATGACGACTTCTATTTTGTTTTTCAAAATAGTCAGGCTTAATCCCATAGTCGTTGTTTTAATATTTTATTAAAACAACTTTAATTTATTAGTGGGAAAAAAAATTTGGCGATGTTTACCAAGGGGTAAGGCAGGGAATACTATAGTTTCAGATCTCGCCACAGATCTTCATCAGTTCCCTTATTTCTTGTTTTTCAACAAGAAACTTTTTATACCCAAGTGTCAATTGCTAGCTCAAATAGATACGTGCGCAAAGAAACTCTCTGATCGAGAATTTCTTTGGCACTACCTAAACTCTAGCAACTTCACTTGCAAACAAATCCAAATTTTTCCCACTGCTATGCGTTCGTCGATTCTCGACGAAAAAGCACATAACTAATTTGTTGGTATTGCATACTACAGCAATAAACAACATTTTGACGGTGCCCGGTCTCACAATTAATAGGGTTGGCGTTTTTTGTTTGGGATGACGACTTCTATTTTGTTTTTCAAAATAGTCAGGCTTAATCCCATAGTCGTTGTTTTAATATTTTATTAAAACAACTTTAATTTATTAGTGGGAAAAAAATTTGGCGATGTTTACCAAGGGGTAAGGCAGGGAATACTATAGTTTCAGATCTCGCCACAGATCTTCATCAGTTCCCTTATTTCTTGTTTTTCAACAAGAAACTTTTTATACCCAAGTGTCAATTGCTAGCTCAAATAGATACGTGCGCAAAGAAACTCTCTGATCGAGAATTTCTTTGGCACTACCTAAACTCTAGCAACTTCACTTGCAAACAAATCCAAATTTTTCCCACTGCTATGCGTTCGTCGATTCTCGACGAAAAAGCACATAACTAATTTGTTGGTATTGCATACTACAGCAATAAACAACATTTTGACGGTGCCCGGTCTCACAATTAGGAGGGTTGGCGTTTTTTGTTTGGGATGACGACTTCTATTTTGTTTTTCAAAATAGTCAGGCTTAATCCCATAGTCGTTGTTTTAATATTTTATTAAAACAACTTTAATTTATTAGTGGGAAAAAAAATTTGGCGATGTTTACCAAGGGGTAAGGCAGGGAATACTATAGTTTCAGATCTCGCCACAGATCTTCATCAGTTCCCTTATTTCTTGTTTTTCAACAAGAAACTTTTTATACCCAAGTGTCAATTGCTAGCTCAAATAGATACGTGCGCAAAGAAACTCTCTGATCGAGAATTTCTTTGGCACTACCTAAACTCTAGCAACTTCACTTGCAAACAAATCCAAATTTTTCCCACTGCTATGCGTTCGTCGATTCTCGACGAAAAAGCACATAACTAATTTGTTGGTATTGCATACTACAGCAATAAACAACATTTTGACGGTGCCCGGTCTCACAATTAGGAGGGTTGGCGTTTTTTGTTTGGGAACTGATGAAGATCTGTGGCGAGATCTGAAACTATAGTATTCCCTGCCTTACCCCTTGGTAAACATCGCCAAATTTTTTTCCCACTAATAAATTAAAGTTGTTTTAATAAAATATTAAAACAACGACTATGGGATTAAGCCTGACTATTTTGAAAAACAAAATAGAAGTCGTCATCCCAAACAAAAAACGCCAACCCTCCTAATTGTGAGACCGGGCACCGTCAAAATGTTGTTTATTGCTGTAGTATGCAATACCAACAAATTAGTTATGTGCTTTTTCGTCGAGAATCGACGAACGCATAGCAGTGGGAAAAATTTGGATTTGTTTGCAAGTGAAGTTGCTAGAGTTTAGGTAGTGCCAAAGAAATTCTCGATCAGAGAGTTTCTTTGCGCACGTATCTATTTGAGCTAGCAATTGACACTTGGGTATAAAAAGTTTCTTGTTGAAAAACAAGAAATAAGGGAACTGATGAAGATCTGTGGCGAGATCTGAAACTATAGTATTCCCTGCCTTACCCCTTGGTAAACATCGCCAAATTTTTTTCCCACTAATAAATTAAAGTTGTTTTAATAAAATATTAAAACAACGACTATGGGATTAAGCCTGACTATTTTGAAAAACAAAATAGAAGTCGTCATCCCAAACAAAAAACGCCAACCCTCCTAATTGTGAGACCGGGCACCGTCAAAATGTTGTTTATTGCTGTAGTATGCAATACCAACAAATTAGTTATGTGCTTTTTCGTCGAGAATCGACGAACGCATAGCAGTGGGAAAAATTTGGATTTGTTTGCAAGTGAAGTTGCTAGAGTTTAGGTAGTGCCAAAGAAATTCTCGATCAGAGAGTTTCTTTGCGCACGTATCTATTTGAGCTAGCAATTGACACTTGGGTATAAAAAGTTTCTTGTTGAAAAACAAGAAATAAGGGAACTGATGAAGATCTGTGGCGAGATCTGAAACTATAGTATTCCCTGCCTTACCCCTTGGTAAACATCGCCAAATTTTTTTCCCACTAATAAATTAAAGTTGTTTTAATAAAATATTAAAACAACGACTATGGGATTAAGCCTGACTATTTTGAAAAACAAAATAGAAGTCGTCATCCCAAACAAAAAACGCCAACCCTCCTAATTGTGAGACCGGGCACCGTCAAAATGTTGTTTATTGCTGTAGTATGCAATACCAACAAATTAGTTATGTGCTTTTTCGTCGAGAATCGACGAACGCATAGCAGTGGGAAAAATTTGGATTTGTTTGCAAGTGAAGTTGCTAGAGTTTAGGTAGTGCCAAAGAAATTCTCGATCAGAGAGTTTCTTTGCGCACGTATCTATTTGAGCTAGCAATTGACACTTGGGTATAAAAAGTTTCTTGTTGAAAAACAAGAAATAAGGGAACTGATGAAGATCTGTGGCGAGATCTGAAACTATAGTATTCCCTGCCTTACCCCTTGGTAAACATCGCCAAATTTTTTTTCCCACTAATAAATTAAAGTTGTTTTAATAAAATATTAAAACAACGACTATGGGATTAAGCCTGACTATTTTGAAAAACAAAATAGAAGTCGTCATCCCAAACAAAAAACGCCAACCCTCCTAATTGTGAGACCGGGCACCGTCAAAATGTTGTTTATTGCTGTTGTATGCAATACCAACAAATTAGTTATGTGCTTTTTCGTCGAGAATCGACGAACGCATAGCAGTGGGAAAAATTTGGATTTGTTTGCAAGTGAAGTTGCTAGAGTTTAGGTAGTGCCAAAGAAATTCTCGATCAGAGAGTTTCTTTGCGCACGTATCTATTTGAGCTAGCAATTGACACTTGGGTATAAAAAGTTTCTTGTTGAAAAACAAGAAATAAGGGTACTGATGAAGATCTGTGGCGAGATCTGAAACTATAGTATTCCCTGCCTTACCCCTTGGTAAACATCGCCAAATTTTTTTCCCACTAATAAATTAAAGTTGTTTTAATAAAATATTAAAACAACGACTATGGGATTAAGCCTGACTATTTTGAAAAACAAAATTTATAAAAATTTTAAAATATCGCTGCTGTTATGGGTACTTTACACGATATGTATTTTACATATGGGTTGTCACTTTTTATATACAAAATGTATACGCAAAGTGACAATCCATATGTAAAATACATATCGTGTAAAGTACCCATTATATATTATTAGCGTTAACTGAATTTTTACTCTTTATGATGATGATCACAAAATGTCATAATGGATTCGCGAAAACTCTAATTTATTACAAAATTTAAAGTTTAAAAAACATATTTTTTGAAAAAAATAGAGCTTACGCTTAGAAAAATATATAAAAAATTACAACAGCATCCAGACATTAGGTTTGTCCTCGTACTTACTAAATGTTGCTGAAAATTTTTTTTAGCAACTTTTCCTTTATACAACTGTCAAAATTCGAAACATTTGTAATAATTATTACAAATTATTGAGTACTCAGACAGGCATATTATCGAGTACTCAGACAGGCATATTATCGAGTACGCTGACAGGCATAATATAATATTGATAATTTGTAATAATAGCTGTGTCTTTTTACGTGATAATTAGTAATAATTATTACTAATGTTGCAAATTTTGACAGTTGTATAAAGAAAAAGTTGCTGAAAAAATTTTTTTCAGCAACATTTAGTAAGTAAAAAGACACATCAATTATTACAAATTACACTGTGCAACAAAATGGAGCTCAAAGTCTGGGGGTGGAAAAATGAGGATTTTTTTCGTAGAACATTTCGACCTTCTAACTCGCTTCCTTCAATGTCCTTTTCGTCCTTAATTTCAAGAACCGTAATAAAAGTGGCACAAGATGACATTTTTCAGCTTCGGAATATTCTACAAAAATGTCGCTCGGAAGATTTTAGGTACGGTTCCCAGAGACATAAAATCGATAAAATCTTGTTTAAGCGGTCGTTTTTCACTTTTATCCGAATCTTGCTCAGACAGCCCTATATCTATTTATTTCAATGTATTATTGTTAACCTATTGATGACCTAGAATTCTCGGAGTCATTAAAACAGTTAAATCTCGTTTTACTAAGCACGTTAATTTCATTATTTTTTGGGATAAAGATCCGGATATCCGTATTATGGAACCGGTTATTCTGATATTAAAACCGAATTTTTATCCGGTTTTTATGAACCGATTAACCGTATATTTATATCATTAGAAAGCTATTAAGATTGTCAATCAGATATGATTAATATGCATTAGACATAAGCGGCATTAGACATTTTAAGCGGAAATGTTCTACGAAAAAAATCCTCATTTGATTTGACTGAAGACATGTCATCTTAAATATAAGCTTAAACAACAGCGAACAAAGATATAACACTGATTCCAGATGGCTTTTAGGGTCTCCAGCAAAATATTCATCACGCCATATCGCGAAAGTTCCACTCACGGCGAATCTGTCCTTCGGGGTTCTGTATATTCTCACCAAGGGCTTTCATCTCCAATAGGAATTTTCCACCCCCCAAAATTTCGGTTCACAGTGTTATCGAGGACATGGACAGGCATATTGTGAGAAATAAAATGTCGTAGAGGTCGGAGCTGTGATATTTATGTTATTTGCAGAAATATTAAGAAATTATGAGGAAGAAACAAAAATAAAATAAGAGTTTATTCTCCTTTTTGGTATAAATTTCGTGCTATATTGAAGATATAAAATTCTATTTGGCGACCACGATGTAGCATGAGTTGTATATTAGGGTGCAAAGAGAAAACAGTAAAATGGACATAACTTCCACAAAGTACATTCACATTTTATGTGCATCCAATTTCAACGGTCACCAATTAAAAATAAAATTTTCCATGCCGTTTCAGTGCGATCTATAAAGAACCGTGGATGTAGCATCTCTCAATTTTTAGAAAAAACAAGTAAGAAAAGCGTTAAGTTCGGCCACGAACTGTATTGAAGTGAATAGGAAAAAGTAGTTTAATTTCGTTTTATTACAGGAATAGTACATATATCTCTATTGATAATACTCCCTTCAAAACAGCTCATATGGGGCGACATTTTTGTTCTTTACAAAACATGGACCAATATTTACAATTTTCCGAATTGAGCGAAATACATAAAATTGGGCAATACCGACTAGGCCTAAACCTGGATATTCTGGATTTGGATAGTTAACAACATCGGAGGCACCGTTCTATGGTGGCTGTATAAAACGTTGAACTGTACCGATAAATTTCTGGAGAAAAGTTTCGTAACTCCAGCGAAAACTAAATCCAAATTTCAGTTATTCCCGTTGAATAATGTGGCTAAAACTTTCAAAATACCGAAAATTAGGAGAGACCTTTCTATGGGGGCTATATAAAAACATGAAACAATACCGGAAAATTTCAGGTGGAAAGTTTTATACCACTAACGGACTATTAAATATCATCCGTTTTGATGGGATATTGATGACACAACCTTGAAACGGCAAGTACGCTTCTATGGGTGTTGTTTGAAGAAAAGGGCTGATACTGATAATTCCCTTCTGCAATATTTTATATACTCATGGCAGTTTAAATACTAAATTTTAATCATATCGGTGGTATTTTGAGGCCACAACTTTCAAAATACCTTAAATCGGGAGGTACGGTCCTATGGTTGCTATTTGAGGACGTCGACCTATACAGGCACATTTCGGGTGGAATGTTTCATACATACCCCTATCAAAAACTTAATACCAAATATGAGCTATTTCGGTGGGGAACGAAGACTAACTATCAAATGTCTGTCATTTCGATGGGATATTGAGCAGCAACTTTCAAAATACCGAAAATCGGGAGGTACCGTTCTATGGGGGCTATATGAAGACATGGACCTATACCGAAAAATTTCAGGTGGAAAGTTGTATACCCTCAACGAAGATAGTACCAACTTGCAGCCATTTCGGTGTCATAATGAGGCTTAAATCTTCAATATACCGAAAATTCGGATATACCGAATATCATCCATTTCTGAGGAATATTGAGGACACAACATTCAAAACACCGAAAATCGGGAGGTAAGTTCTTTGGGGGCTATATAAAAGCGTGGACCTATACCAACAAATTTCATAATGAAATTTCAAATGAAGACCAAATACCAAATTTCAGCCATTTCGGTGGATTAATGTGGCCACAACCTTTAAAATACCGAAAATCGGGAGGAACCGTTCTATGGGGGCTATATGAAGGCGTGCACCTATACCTACAAATTTCCGGAGGAAAGTTTCATACCCCCAACGAAGACTAAATATCAAATTTTACCCATTTCCGTGTGATAATGAGGCTAAAATCTTCAAAATACCGAAAATTGGGAGATATCGTCCTATATGGGGCGTTATGTGGGGGCTATACCAAACGGTGGACCTATATAAACAAACTTTGGTAGAAATGTTTTTTAGCCTCTGGAGACACAAAATACCAAATTACAGCCAAATGGGTGGTAAAATGGGACAAATATCTTAAAAATTCCTTAAAACGACGACGCGTCACTTTGTATGGGGGCTATACGAAAACGTGGACCTACATAGCCTGCTTTCGATACCAAAAGTCCATATATGTAATAGATTCTACCAAAATTTCATCCACCTACTTCAATCCGTTCGGACGCTGGAGTGATTTTAACAGACGGCGGGCATGGTTATATCGATGTAGAATTGCGCGCTGATCAAGAATATATATATTAGGGTTATGACTTTTAGACATTTTTTCTCAAAAATGATTTCCTGTAGCAGGGATGAATAAACTTTTGCTTAATAATCACTACGCTATCGTTTATTCCATTGAAATATAAAAAAAGTTCACGCACAAATCGATTTTAAAAATATAATTTTTTGAAAAAATGTATGAAATGAAAAAAATTTTTTTTCAAAAATTATTTTTTGTTGCACGAGTGAATAAATATAAGCCTACTAATAACTATAATAATGTTTATTTCATTCAAATATTAAAAAAGGTCATGCACAAACCACTTTGAAAAATTTTTAAATTTTTTGTTAAAAAAATATATCTTTAAATAAAAGCGTTTACGACATTTTTACTATTCTCAGAATGGAAGAAAATTAGTGAGAAATAAATGTTATGTCAATTTAATTATCTCATGCGACTCTAAAATTTATTTTCAATTGTATATCTGCTTACAGTGACTTCAAAAAATTGTCCATAATTTTGATAAATTCAAATTTTAAAATCATTTTGTGCGTGAGGTTTTTTCACCGAATCACTTTATAATTATGATTTTATGTAATCTTATGGCAAAACTCATCACGCTGTGATACAGGGATATGAGGTTGTAAAAAAGTCATAACCCTAATATATATTGTAGTTTGTGGGTTCTACAATGATTATTTCGAGTAGTTACAAACGGAATGACAAACTTAATATACCCCTCATCTTATGGTTGAGGGTATAAGAAATATTGGTAAAAAATAATTTTCAATATACAAAAAAAAAACATTGATTTTACTACGAAAATTTTACAAATGTATTCGTTCTTAATTATATTTAAAAAATATTGGTAGACAATAATTATCAATATACATAAAAACATTGATTTTACTACGCTAATTTTAAAAATGTATTCGTTCTTTTTTAAATATTATGAACGTACTCACCATCAGCTTCCCGCTTCATAATAACTTTTGTCTCACTTCTATATATTTATAGTTTTGTTCCTTTACTTTTTTAATGGTAAGAGTGGTAAAAGAGAAAAGTGTCAACATTGTTCAAAATTGCTCTCTCATGAACATTTTTACCATAAAAGTAAAGGAACGGAAAAATGGTAGAGCCGGCAGCAATGTCAGAAAAAACAAGTAAGCAAAGGCTATAGTCGGACGGGCCGACCATGTGATACCCTACACCACAACCTGTAGGAATTAGCTATGTGCAACCGCCTTGCACGCTGAATGACTGGGTTCGATTCCCATCAAATTGTCTACGGTGACAAAATACCCCTAGTAATGTTGGCGATATTTCCTGAGTATTTCAGTCATGAAAAACGTCTCTACAAGTGGCAACTTAGGACACGCCGTTCGGACTCGGCGATGAAAACTATGTCACATATCAATAACTTAATATGAATCCATTGATATAAGAGTAGCCTCCCTTGTCTTTACTGGGATGTTTGTGGAAAAACATATAAATTTTACATTTTTAAAAAATATTCGAAAATTGGAAAATTCAAATTGATTAGCCCCTCCTGCTACATCTTCAAATTGTCTTTGAATATCAGGTTCCTTTTTGGAATACACCTAAAATAAATAAATATATATACCATGAAATTTGGTATATTTGATAATTGGGAAAATTGCGAGTTTATTAAAGATCTATCGTCCAAAAATGGTGCACTTGTACCTCACATATGCTTCGAAAATAGTTCATTGTGGGCATATATTGTGATATCAAAAATATATTTTATACCGGTAGAAATAACTAACAATAAATATAAATTCAAAAACATGCATGCAAACAAATGTATAAATCCCAAAAGTATTCATGTTCAATTATACAGTAAAGATGATAGTATAAGTCAGTTGCGCTAACGGTGATATACCTTCAGCCTCTAAAAATATATTTATTTTTTAACACGAGTTTGCTTCAAAATACGTGGAATCTGTAGGTATCGTAATATGGGGCTATACCAAATCAATTTTAGTAAGCTAACTTCTAAGTTTTGGAAAAGTTTGAGAATTATTTTTTCAGATTTGTAATTTTAGTTGGAGCCGGCAGGGGATTTTGGAACTTCTGGACTATAATCTCAGGAAATATGACTTACCCCGGGAAAGGGGCCAGAATAGGGACCGTAAAAAGAGCATTCTGCTTCCAAAAAAAAAATAATAATGATCAACTAGATCCGATACGGGTCCTCAAACTACACTTTTCCCAAATTTTGTGTGGGAGATCCTCGAAGGAGGGACCGACATAGTCCATATTCTGGCCTGACACATGACTGGATGAAATAATACGATGTGTAAAGTTTCTACCAATCAGAAAATCCCCTTGAGAGTTAACTTGCGGATTTGCGGCGCAAGTACAATCTGCTGAAGAAAATTCAAAACGATTCGAGAGGACTCTTAAATTTTCCTTTTCCGAATTTTGTGTGGGAGATACCCTAAGGACCGATATAGTTTTATCCGATCTATATCTGGAAGGAATAATAATATATGGAAAGTTTGGAGCAAATCGATTGCTCAGTTCGCCAGTTATCGTTCACACAATTTTTCGAAAACAATTTTGAACTTATTTTGGGGAGGAGTGGACCGACATAGCCTACATTCGAACTTAAACAAAGTTTTGGCAAAATATTACGTTGTATAAAATTTGGTTCTAATCAGTAGATCCGTTCGAGAGTTATCGTGCGCTCCAGCCAGTTAGACATTAAGAGAGACAGATGAACGGACAGCGCTAAATAGACTCCAAATTGTCTGAAACGAATTTCGTTCAAATATACTTGGGGTCTAAAACCAATATTTCGATGAGACACATATTTGGTCGTATTTTGTTTGTATCCCCTTTACCCTAAATCCTGAGGTATAAAATAAGTGGCGAGGCGACAGACACATTATTGCAATTTGCATCAGGGGAAAGGTCAGTAGTTATTATTCCATATGTAGGCTACTTTGCCGGTATATGCCCTCCAGGAATGAAAATATGAACCAAAAATAAAATTTGTATATTTTTCATACAAAAGTAACGGTGTATGTCAACCGCTAAATAATATCAGATCATCATGCAAAATTATAGGCATTTTCTTCAACCTAAACTCTTACCTCGTGCAAAATTTCGTGACTATTGAGCTATAATTGCGACCTCTAGCGGGTTTATGATTACACTACAAACAAAAAACTGGATATATTAGGCTGTAGCTCTGTTATCTGATCACGTACATCAACATAATTGACATCAATTGAAAGGTCAAGAGATCGTCTTCCAGTTATAACTCACGAGTGGGGAATGTGTCTTTCAGGAACAAAGATATAAACTGTTTATTAAAAATGTTCACAATTTTCACACAAAAGTTGTGGTCCATTTAACCCTCCATCTCAAATTGCAAACTTCTTCTTTGTCATATACTCTTACCTTATTTAAAATTTCGAGGCGATCGGACTATTATTGCGACCTACAGAGCAGCTACAAAATCGGATAAAAATTATGTTTTTGGTCCATTGTACCCGCTAAATATTTCACGATCATCACCAACTAAAATAGCGATCTATTCTGATGTGTAACTGACCTCCATACCAAATTTCGTGACGATCAGTCCATAATTGCGGCCTGGAGTTTGATTACAATTTATAATGGACAGACGGACACACGGACGGACGGACGGACGGGCACACATCTCAAAATCGCTTTATCTCGCCGAGATATGAAGTTTGGTATACCACATTGGGGGTCTCCGACGAATATTTCGCGGTGTTACATGAATTTTTCCCAAAACAAACTTATAATACCCTTTCCACATAGTGGTGTAGGGTATAAAAAACATAAAAAATCAATTTTCGGCTTTTATTTCACAGTTTTTAATTTAGTGTTGTCAGTGTTCGACTTTTTCTTCGGTCAATCGTCAAACAAAAGTCGAAAAATCAGTTCTGCCATTTTCTACCTGCAGAAATTTTGCTGGTAGCCTGCAGTGTGACCAGATCTAAAAAAGTGTTGCAGCTCAATCTGCTTTGAAATTATGCTAAAAAATGCTAAAATAAATATTAAAATGCCAAAAAAATAATGCTAAATTTAAAAACGTCGTTTTTAATAATATAGGGTATATATGGAAGGTAAACTAAGTTTGTTTTTCCGTTTAAAACGCTTTAAAATAATCATTTGCGACCCTATAAAGTATTTATATGAATATCCATCTGTGGTAATCACAAAAATTGAGATAAATTGAGGTATAGCCCCCATATAACGCTTCCGGCCGATTTCATTTTGCTGTTTTTGGCTGCGTTTTCAGGCCGAAATAGCTATGATTTGGTATTTAAGATTCCCAAAAAACTGATCCACCAAAAATTGTGAACATAGGGTCCAAGGTCCCCCTTTTGGAATAGCCCCATATAATGTTACCACCCGATTTCTAGTATTTTGACGTTTTTAGCTACATTTTCAGACCGAATTACCTATAATTTAGCATTTTTCGTTGCTAGGGTTCAAAAAACTTATCTACCAAAAACATGGGTTCATATTTTGGAATAGCCTTAAATAACGGATATTTTTATGTTTATAGCTAAATTTTGAGACCAGATCGAATTAGCTGTAATTTCGTATTTAGGGTTTTCAACAAACTCTCCATTAAAAATTGTGGACATAGGTCCATATACCGGTACGGTCCGGTTTCAGGTATTTTAAGTTTTTATATAAATTTTCGGTTTAAATTGGCTGTAATTAGCATTTAAGCTTCGTAGTGATCAACTTCGTAGTGATCAACAAAGTTGTGGACATAGGTCAAGGTTTTGGAATAGGTCTTATAAACTGGTACCGGCTGATTTAAGGTACTTAGGTGTCATTTGGGTTCAATGTGGTTATAAAACTTCTTCATCATAAATCGCGGACACATGCCCACGATTCGGTGGCACCCTCATAACGACGCCGCTGATTTTAGCTTTTTATTTATAAACCTAAATTTTCGAGCAAAATTGTATGCCATTTGATATTTATAGGTCCCAGTGGTCAAAAAACTTCTCAATCTAAAATAATGGCATTGGTACTTTTGTAACAAAAAAAAAAAACTAATTATTCCATATCAGTTCAGAATATTTCATGGTGGAGGGTATAACAAGTTCGGCCCGGCCAAACTTTTTGCTTTTTTATTTTACTTTCCTATTCACATTTTCATTTCCTGCCATATTTTATATTATGCATAAATTACTAAATTAAATGTATAAAAATTAACTAAAAATTACCAGTTTTTTTATGAAAAAGTACTAATATATTTGGGGGTTTAAGGATAGAATAATGCTAAATTAATAATTGAAATATGCTAAAGAAAATGCTAAATGCTAAATGGAAAATTTGCGGCTAAATACAAAAAAATAATGCTAAATTTAGCTGCAAAAATGCTAAAATGGTCACACTGGTAGCCTGTGGTAGAAGAGAAAGCCATTTTCGCACTCTCTCCCCTCTCACTCTCTTAAAAATTGCTTCCAGTTTTGCCACTTTTCGGGGTTAAGGAACGCTTTGCAGGTTAAAAATGGTAACAAGTGGTTAAAATGGTAACCTCAGGTAAGTAAAGGAACACAGCTTATGCAATGACACAACACAAAAAAAAGGGTGAATATTACAACAAAAATCTTTTTTATTTCTATACAAAAAAGTGTCAACTTTGACCATGCACCAACTAACGGCATCTATCGGTATTAACAAAAACTAAATATTTTCGGATGGAATTGAAGTGTTTTTATGATACTGCGCAAAAAAATTAAAATTTTGAAAGCTGCAACAAATAGTTGTGGCCAAAAATTTCTTGATTGAAACCATAGTGCCATGTTCCAAAATGTTGCAAAATGCTCAATTCTCTTTAAACAAAAATGGTGCTAAGTCGTTCACTTTACAAACTTTTTACACCACGAATTTGGGCTAGTAAAAAGTTGTGACATGTTTGCTGGCTTCTATTTGTCTGGTGCGCTGATTTTGACATTTCTTCCAGTTTCATGACACTTAAGTCATTTGTTTCGTTACCAAAAATGCAAAATTTGGGTAAAATCAAATTTGGATGTGTTAGTAATTTTTTAAAGTTCGTTTTTGTAACGTTGACCGTTAAACAAGTACGCGAACCGAACTATACTATAAAATGCTTTGTGAATGTTAACATTTTCTTAAACTTTTTAGAATTATTTATTAACCATTAAATTTTCATTTTTCCTTTCAGCATTTTTATTATTATCCACTGTACGTAAACAAAGGACAAAACATAACTATGTATATTACAAAACCAACCCACAAAAATCTATAAATAAACGAAACTTCTAATAAAATAACCGTATTAACTAAAACAAAGAAAATATTTATTACAACTCGAAACCTATGCAATATTCCTCTTTTCACCACAAAAACCCATTTCGTTCTACATGTGTTGGGGGGAGGGAAATTACTAAATATCTCATTACATTTTAAGCTGTAATGATAAAATGCTGACCGTTTGACATCGACACCATAACTAATTAATTGCTTTAGACACGTACTATCTTCCGACAGTTATAAGTTCTAACCTATTTATAACTTAAGGACATTAATTTAGGGAATGCAAGGTACGTATGTACACTGGACAACAAATTTTAAAATAAAAAGAAAAGTAAAATATGTAAAGTGGAATTATTTGGAATGTGATTATGAACGAAGCGACATCTACATGTGGAATCAATGTGATCTTTTATTTTTGATATTTTAGTGTTGCCCATAGTGTATATGTAGCGTTGCCATATGTGTGTATATGGTAACTCTTTTATTCTTCATGATCAGTTGTTTCGGCTACTTGCCACTAGAGGTAGCAACTGTATGATCAATTAAGTAATAGCGCATTTATATCAAACGATATTTGTTAAAGCACACACTTTAAATTGACAATGAAAGACAAACAAATTAGTTTCCATGAAGACAAGGTTTGCACTACTATAATACGCGAAATATTGTAATTTAGCAATAACTAGCTTTGTTCCTTTACTTTTTTAATGGTAAGGGTGGTAAAAGAGAAAAGTGTCAAAATTGCTCTCTCATGAACATTTTTACCAGAAAAGTAAAGGAACGGAAAAATGGTAGATATGGCAGCAATGTCAAAAAGAAACATAAAAAAATCAATTTTCGTCTTTTATTTCAAGTTTTTAATTTAGTTGTGTCAGCGTTCGACTTTTTCTTCTGTTTTTCTTCTTGAAATAATCGTTTCTTGAAATAATCGTCAAACAAAAGTCGAAAAATCAGTTCTGCCATTTTTTACCTGCAGAAATTTTGCTGGTAGCCTGTGGTAGAAGAGAAAGCCATTTTCGCTCTCTTTCCACTCTCACTCTCTTAAAAATGGCTTCCAGTTTTGCCACTTTTCGGGGTTAAGGAACGCTTTGCAGGTTAAAAATGGTAACAAACGGTAAAAATGGTAACCTCAGGTAAGTAAAGGAACACAGCTACTATGACTATTGCTGGATCAATTTAAGTGTTTTTGAACAAAGCTCAAAAATTTGGCAAAAAATTAATTTGCGTGGAAGTCATGACTGCGTATATGAATAAAAATAGGTAAAAACACGTTGAAGCTAACTAAGTTTTTTACGTTGCTATTCGATTGCTGGTTAAACAATTCAAATGACGGCCATCTGTCCAAAGTAAAAGTTGAAGAATACAAAAGCTTTGTTCCTTTACTTTTTTAATAGTAAAAGTAGCAAAAGAGAGAAGTTCTCTCTTGTCTCAGAAAATTGTGAAAATTGCTCTCACGTAACAAATTTTGCACAAACTAAAAAAACGGAAAAATAGTAGATCTTGCAGCAATGTCAAAAAACAAACATAGCTGCTTAAAAAAATAACAAACAAAATAAATTTCACTGTTTTTTATTTCATTTATTATTTTTATTATTTTATTTTATTTCTTTTTAATTTGCTTTGACAGTGCGCGTAGTTTTATTTTTTCCTTTTGCCTTAATTGTCAAATAAATGTCAAATCAGCAGTTTGACAGATTTACCACTTTTTACACAACGAAATTTGTCGAGCAGAAAGTAGTAAAAGAGAAAGCCATTTTGGCTCTGTCTCCTCTCTCGCTCTCTTAAAAATAGCTTCCAGTTTTACTACTTTTAGGGGTTAAGGAACGCTTTCCTAGTTAAAAATGGTAAAACTTGAAGAAACTTTAACGTAAAGGAACAAAGCTAAAATGAGGATTACACATCTAATGTATCACTTTTCAAAATTTTCACTGCATTCACCTTTTATGGATGCTGACATTTTGAAGCCAGATTTTAGGTGGTTTTTGTATTTTTTGATTTAACTGGGACGCATATTCGGGTATTTCGAAAAACCAGTAATAGGATTAAAGTAGTCGCGATTACGCATAATTTGATATGTATATAAACTATGGTGCCCACACAGCATCACAGTAATCTACGGCCTAAGGCCAACATTTATTGCGATATTTTTTCTAAAAATCCTATTTTTTGGGTACAGTATTTAAAATATTCTTTTGAGTGTGCTGGTAGCCCGCTATATTTTAGTTTAGTTTAGTTTTTATAAATTATAGATCGTGAAAATCCATCCACTGGAACGGCGGAAACGACTGCCGCAGAAACAGAAAATGTGCGAAAATGTTTTTGAAAAAATATTGGATTTAATCGCGTTTTCTGTGGGTCGTTTCCCTTTCAATGAAGAAACTGATACATCATTCGCTGTATCCGATTTATCCCACAAATAGTGTGTGATGATGGTTTTTATCGAAATAGGTTTAGATCGATGTATTTTTTCATGGTTGATACTGAAATCGGATGCGCATAAAAAGTGTATGCACTTTGGGGAAATAATAAGCATTATACAGTTTTTTGCACACTTATAGCTATATTATATTACGTGTATTTCATGTGTATGTTTTGAATTTGTTTGTCCTCGTGTAATTCTTTGTGTGTGCGAAAAATGACATTTTACATATGATTTATAATTTTTGCTAGTACACCAGTATATGTTTTTTTGTGTGACATAACCTATAAATGTAAACAAATCCTTTATCAAATCGATTTATTTGAGTTTCTTTAAGAAATTATTTCTTTCAGCAAATTTTGCAAATTTCTGCTTTCATCAAAACAAACGAATCAGCTGTTTTCTATTTATTGTACATACAAAAATAGGAAGGGCTCTAAAACGAAAAAGCTACACATGGGTTCACACATCATTTTGATAGATGAAATTTTTTATATGGATCACACTATGTGTACAACATGTAGATGTAAAAAAATGCAAAACATACACATCAAATACACGTAATGTAATATAGCTATTAACTGCAGACGTTGCTACCTCTTTACACGATATGTTATTTTACATATGTGTTGTCACTTTGCATAAACATTTTGTATAGAAAAATTGACAACCCATATGTAAAAACATATCGTGTAAAGTACCCATTAGCGGCCAAAGTTAATCCTAACAAATGTGTGCAAATTAAAGAGGAAGAATTCGCTGTATTGGTGAGCCGCGCATCAAGTGATTGGCGATTTACACGCCTTCCAAAGTGGATATTACCCGATACAGTTTTTTTTTTCAAGATTTAAGGAATTTAAAGGAAACCAAAATTTATTTGAACGTCGTCCACATGTTCTGCTAGATGTTAGCGTGTATTCGAGAAGTGATTAAAACATGGCACAATTACCAAGGTAGTGGTATCACACCAGCTCACAGTGCGAAATATGAGCACTTTAGCGGAACTTTACTAATAAATTTTAAAGGAAAGGGCGTAGATTCCTATAATTTTGCAAAAATGTTTCTTATATTAGTGGATAGTGTGGGGCTCAAATTGGGCCACATAGGCCCGCGGTTTCCCGTAGCGTTCATGTAACGCCGGCTGCCGTTTTTACGTTTTACATTCATTTTTCAATCGATTTTGCTGCAAATTGGTATATTCAGTTTTCAGCGGATAGAAAACTTATGTACAAAATATTTTCATATTTAGGTATAGCCCCCATTGAACGGTACCGGTAGGTGGGACCTATTTCAAACGTTACAAACACATTTTCCAATGTATTTGGTTGTATTTTGGCATTTTATGTTCTTCGTAGATAAAAAACCACGGTGCGTAATATTATCATCGTAGATACGCGTTTTTGGTATAGCCCCCATATGACGGATTCCTTCATGTTAGGTATTTTAAATGTTGAAGACAAAAATTGCAACTCTCTTCAAGAGTTATCGTACGTACAAATTTTCCGAACATTTTCGAACTTTTGTGGGGGAGGTACCGGAAGGAGTGGACCGATATAACACATCTTCGAACTTAAACTAAGTTTGAACAAAATATTACGAAAGCCAAATTTTGGCTTCGTGCGCACCAGCCAGCCAGCCAGACAGACAGACGGACGGACATGGCTAAATCGACTCCAAATTGTCTGAAACACATTTTGTCCAAACATACTTGGGGTCTGAAACCATTATTTCGACGAGGCACATTTTGCACGCATGAAAGTGTATATGGTAAATAACAAAAATGTTTTGCAATCGATGAATCCGAGTTTCACCCTTTCAGAATTCGCGAACTGTTAACATATTCTATATATTATGATTGAAATTCTTTAAAATGAAGTGTTTTAGGAGGGATCCCATAATGTCGACCGTTAAAATTAATTTTCGTGGAAGCTGTGTTGGCATCAATGTAGAAAAATGGGTAAAAAATGGTTTGAAGCCAACAAGTTTTTTATGCTCCCATGCGATTTCTGGCTTAACCTTACATTTTATAGACCTATTCCTAAAGAATGAATCACAGAATACTCCATGGGCAATAAGATAGCAGTGTATGATTTTTCGATATACCCACTGCATCCACCTAAAATTGATGCTGACATTTTGAAGCCGGAATTTCGGGGTTTTTTGAAATTTTTTAATAATCCGGACGCGCAAGAAGATAATATTCCAAACTCATAACATGATTATAGAACTCGTGATTTTACGTCATTTGGTGCATATATCATGAGTGTGCTCCTTACAGCATCCTAGTAATTGGAGTCGAAAGGCCAAAATTTCATGCGTGAATTTTCTTACAAAACATGTTTTTGCGTGTAAAATTTACAACTGTCATTCAATTTCCTTTGAAACCCGCGTGAATTTAGTTTTTTTTACGCGACGGTTCTAATGAAGCCTTCCGCGATCGAATTTATCTACTAAAACCGCGGATATAAATACCTTGAAAATCGGAAAATCAGCAAAAATATATTTTGACAAATCCGCGTACTAAACCGCGATTTTCTTTAAAATTTTTTACATAAATGGAATCCTTAACTCGCGATTATATTATTTGCGAAAACACGTGTCATAAAAAACAGAGATACGCGAGTAATATGGTTATTTCGCCAAAAATTGAATGTGGAGGCACATCCGCGGTTTTTGAAGAATCTATTTGAAATAGGTGTATATTGACGTATTTTTGATGGGCGCTGATGAAACCGGATGCGCATCAAAATCGTATGCACATTGCGCGACTTTTACCAACTTTAAGGTTTTTTGCAGTGTACTTTAATTTATGTATTACTTTACAGAATACTTTAATTTATGTATTAGATTTTAGCGAAATAGTTGGATAACTCTCAAATATTTGTTTCTAACTTTTCGAAACAAACCAAACAATATATTTGTAACAATATTTTCCAACAATGAGTTGTTTCTCTTTTGTTGTTGTTATAATATGCAATTTATAAAGTCAATGTTTATAATTTTGGTTTCACTTTTTTTACGCGTTGTCTAGTTTCTGTACGTATTTTTAATTTAGTTTTTAGAGGTTTATACGGACTCTGAGTTAGTATAATTTAAATTTATTGCCAGATTTT
Source organism: Musca autumnalis (assembly GCF_047663935.1). Taxonomy (NCBI): domain Eukaryota; kingdom Metazoa; phylum Arthropoda; class Insecta; order Diptera; family Muscidae; genus Musca; species Musca autumnalis. The sequence continues at coordinate 73,880,147 of NW_027411644.1, forward strand.
TTTAATTTTTTTGATTTTCCGCGAAAATAAAAACACATTTTGGAAATTTTGGTGCATCTACGGATGGATATCAAATGGTGTTACTGATATATGCTTACATTTTCTCAATACAAACAATAATAAATTTTAAAATATTTGTATACCCTCAGCATTTATGCTAACGAGGGTATATACACTTTCATACGGGCAAAATGTGCCTCATCGAAATAATGGTTTTAGACCCCAAGTATGTTTGGACGAAATGTGTTTCAGACAATTTGGAGTCGATTGAGCAATGTCCGTCCGTCTGTCTGTCTGGCTGGAGCGCACGATAACTCTCGAACGGATGAACCGATTCGGTTCAAATTTTGGCTTTCGTAATATTTTGCCCAAACTTAGTTTAAGTTCGAAGATGGGCTATATCGGTCCACTCCTTCCGGTACCTCCCACACAAAAGTTCGAAAATGTTCGGAAAATTTGTGCGCAGGATAACTCTTGAAGGGAGTAACCGATTTGGTCCATACTTTGCACATCCTGAAATGTGTACCAGACTTAGATAAGGTTTCAATATGAACTCAATCGGTCCACTCCATCGGGTACCTCCCACACATAATTTCGGAAAAGTTCAGTTTAGGACTATCTCTCGAATCGCTTTGATTTTTATTTTAGCAACTTGTATTCACTGCCCCCAATACGATGGTACAAGTTTCATTAGGGGCAAGTCCATACTTCCTGAGAAAATAGCATGAAAGTTGCAAAAAACCCCTATGTAACCGTGTGAGGTGGTTGAAGCGCAAGATAACTCTAGACCGGATCTGCCGATTCGGTCCAACATTTAGCCTTAGTAATATTTTGTCCAAACATGGTTTAAGTTCGAAGATAAGCCATATCGGTCCACTCCTTCAGGTACCTCCCCCACAAAAGTTCAAAAATTTTCGGAAAAATTGTTCGTACGATAACTCTTGAAGGGAGTGACCGAATTGGTCCATACTTTACACATCCTAATATATCTTCCTGATATAGATCAGGTTCAAATATGGACTATATTTGTCTACTCCATCCGGTACCTCCCACACAAAATTTCGGATAAGTTCACTTTAAGACCTGCTCTCGAATCACTTTAATTTTTGTAGAAGCAACTTGCATTCGCTGCCTAAATTGCGACGGTAAAAGTTTTTTCAGGGGCAAGTCCATACTTCTTGAGAAAACAGCCCGAAGGGTGTAAAAACCCCATAGGCACCATATGTAGTGGCTGGAGATCCACTTCCATAATGGTCAATATCGATCCATTCCTTTTAGTATCTCCTCCTCAAAACTTTGATCAACATTATTGTCGGTTCAAACGCCTAACATTTTTAAAAACCCCTAAATACATACGTTTTTAGGGAAACAAATTGTTTCAATATACACAGGCTGAGGGTATATCTCTGTCGGCAAAGCCGACTGATACTTTTTTACTTGTTTCTTTATAAGAGGATAAAAACCGCTATAACTTTTGCGCGCATTCGCCAATTTCGTGAACGCGAGCAGATTTGAAACCAGATTTTTTTCCTTTAACTCTATACCAAAAATCGTAGATGTGCTCGCGAAAAAATTTTTTAATTTTTTTCAAATGGAATTGCAAAGGAATTTTGTTATTTGCCATATACCCTCGTTAGCATAAATGCTGAGGGTATAATAAAATATGTAAAGTGGAATTATTTGGAAGGTGAATATGAAGGCAGCAACATCTACATGTGGAATCAATGTGATCTTTTATTTTTGATATTTTTAATGTTACCCATAGTGTATCTGTAGCGTTGCCTTATATGTGTATATGGTAGCTCTTTTATTCTTCATGATCAGTTGTTTCGGCTACTTGCTACTAGAGGTAGCAGCGGTATGATCAATTAAATGATAGCGCATTTATATCAAACGATATTTGTTAATGCCCGGACTTTAAATTGTCAATTACATTGTATATATGTCAACTAAATCTTATGTTTTCCTGATTCATGAGTTTTAGGGATACTCATCGTGATAACAACCAAACAGATACTACTACATCGACAACATTATGTTGTGCTGAGGCACTCTGTTGTAGTCCAGAAAGAATCATTTTGGCAGGTTTCAATAGTCTTTTACTACGCGTCGCTAATATTTGCATACCACATTGGTGCTGCAAATCTAACCACATTGCTTTGTCAGCACAACAAGTGACGATTTGAGGCAAATAGAAGTGGCTTACGCGGACGACTTAAACATGCTATCAAACGTTAAATCCGATATTTTGGGGTAATTAATCACAATCAGGACACCATCCACCAATTTGTTCACGGGAAACGTCATTTTAGCCGTTCAGGTGGTGAACAGTGCGGTACTATGTAGTTTACCGACGAATATTTTCATATTCCTCTGATGGAAGAACTGTTCCTAGTCAGAACGCTATGGGCCCGACGTCAACATTGTACAATCATCGGAATACATTACGACTACTATGCCGTAAAACATGTGTACGTGACCAAACTTCCCAGCAGGGGCGACGGGACTAGCAAATTTCGTGCCAACCCCAGTGACCCCAGAGTCTATGAGCTGACACTGGAAGTTAAAAAGTTGGTGGTTAAATTATCTGAAGGGTTGCAAGATTGGAGCCAAAATCAGTAAATTGTGGCCAACTGTTAACTCGCTCTGGAACCCTGGTAAGAAGTGAGATAGGACCTCAGACAGTTTTGGCGACGTTACGCTGACTGCAAACTGGGTGTAACAGGGCGAAGAGAAGAGTATTACGTCGCATTAGATCTCTTCCTGCCGAGGATGAACTACCACAATTTACAATGGATGATGTTGCAAATGTCATCATCCAAAGCGTTAGGCCCTGATGAAATCTTCATGGTAATGCTGATGTGCCTGGTGTGGAGTACCTCACCAAAGTTCTCAGCCGGTCTCTAGCCACCTTCCTGAAATCTGGAAAATAGTATTCAGGCTAGGATGTCAGCAAAAGGTGAATCATACAGGCCGATTTCGCTTTTGTCGCCCATAGCAAAGACCCTTGAGGCTTTGGCCCTCCCCAGCGTCAGAAACAGCTCTCCAGTTGCCGATCAGCAGCACAGCACGACAACATCACTGCACCTCCATCTCCACACATATTAGTCAAGTGATGTCAATCAATCATTCCACGCTGTTTGAGGACATCGAGCAGACAACCTCCGACCATGTTTGTTACTTTGGATAATCAATTATAACGGGTGATCCAACAAGAGGTATTTTTTCAGCAACCTTTTTTTGACAGACCACGCGTGAGTCGTATAACGTGATCATGTTATTTTTGTTTAGTATTGTTTGACATTTTATCATGGAAAAGCTTAGGCTTTTACGTGGTCGGTGGAATCATTGGACCCTATTTTTTTTTAAAATTATGCCGGTTAGGACTTTATCGTCAATGGCGACCGTTATGGCGCAGTGATAACCGACTATTTGATGTCTGAAATTGAAGATCGTAATCTCGGCGACATTTGGTTTCAACAAAACGGTGCCACTTTCCACACATCGCATCAATCAATGGATTTATTGAAAGAACACATCGGTGAGCACGGTTTGGGCCAGTCGATTGGCCACCAAGATCGTCTCATATCAAATTTATAAATTTAAAATCGTATACGGTAAAGCCACTTCGATTGCGGTCTTGGGGGAAAATATCAGACGTGCCATTTGCCAGTTACAGGTCGAAATGCTCGTACGAGTCATCGAAAATTGGACTCAACGGATGGACCGTCTGAGACCTAGCCTCGGCCAATATTTGTTAGACATAATCTGCAAAAAATAAATGTCATCGAATGTTCTTTCACATGATAATAAACATTCCACATTCAATTTGATTTTTCTGTGCTCTTTTGTTTAAAGAAAGTAGGAACCTCTAAATGGATCACTTTTTATGTATGGACGCCAGTTATACGTGAAACAAGGAGTTTCCCAATGTGGGGTGATATCTCCGGAACTGCTTAACCCCTACCGCTCCTGTATTCCGCCAGTTCATATGGCATTGAGATCGTAACGTATGCGGACGATTGTACGATTTTGGCGTCAGGTACATTTCCTTATGTTATTTGTGAAAGGCTAAACTCCTATTTGATTTAGGGATACGCATTGGGATGCAATAATCGGTTTTTCGATTATACGGTTTTCGCGATTTTCGGTTAGTCGATTATTTGAGAGTGTACTAAAAGTCGACTTTCGATTATTCGTTAACCGCCGAAAACCGATTATAATCGACCATTTTCGATGATGCGATCCATGATGTATATATGTATAAAAAAGTACCGTCCACTACGCGGTTTTAGCACACCCAATAGTCAACTACGACTAATAGTCGTCCACGATTAATAGTCGACTACGAATAATAATAGACTACGACTAATGGTCGACTACAAATAATAGTTGAATCCGTCTTTGGAAAGTTGACTAAGAAAAATCGATTATCCGGTTTTCGCACAGTCAATAGTCGACTACGACTTTAGAAATATTGCGGCTAATAATCGATTAACCGAAATCGATTTTAAGTATCCCTAATTTGATTGAACTTATCACTTTTTCCCGCGAGGAATATGCAAATATCCTCCAACAAATCCAAGGTCACTGCGGACGTCAGAGATGAGAACCGTGTTGAATGTTATGGTTGATGGTAGCAGAATTCCGACCACAAACTACCCCAAAATCCTAGGGATCACATTCGACAGCATCTTCACGTCGCCCGCGCATGCCACAGCTATGTGCGATAACCTGCGATGTTGGAACAATTTGCTCAAGTCCCTGGCCGGTAGCACTTGGGGTGCAGATAAAGAAACCTTGTTGACCACATAAAACGCAATAGGTCGGTCTGTGGTAAGCTATGCGGCGCCAGTTAGGTCCGTGAATATAAGTGCAAGGTGGTGAAAAAATACTCAAACTTGCCAGAATGCCGCTCTGAGAACTGCAACAGGCTGCCACCTCATGTCTTAAGTGGACCATCTACATGAGGAGGCAAAGATTCTTACAGTAAAGCAACACAATGGCATGCTTTCAGTGCAGTACTTACTTGGGTGTTACCGTGAGAGCCATCCTAATCACCCCACCCGGGCAGGTCAGGAGGGTTCTTCACGATCTTGAAAGAGAGGTCCAGCGTTACAAGAGAGAACCGCTAGCTCAACAAGCAGGCTTGAATAGCATTCATACGGATGCAATCGCAGCTGCCATAAACAACTATCGTATAAATACGGTCCTCAGAGAACATGTATCTGAGGAGCGTTAGCTGCCACAACAAATTAGAGTAGTTTTGGCTGAACTACTCTAAATTCCAATAAAGCAAAGATCGGTGTTACCGTGTAAAACATCTGCCCAGCATGCGGTACTGGCCCGCACGACACACTGCACCTTTTCAGCTGCCCTGTTAAACCTACTCTACTAACTCCAGTAGATGTGTGGTTACATCCCATTAAAGCAGCCACTTTCCTAGAACTAGAGATAGACCCAGAGGGTGACGTAGGGGATGAAAGATACCAAGGAACGGTCCTGACCGGCTTTAACATGGCAAAGTCCTGGATTTATCTTGGTCCCTCTTTCATCTCAAGTGGACACTGACCTCCCCGTGGTGTCACCTGGGGTAGCTGCCTTTAACATCCGTTAATGGTAGTGAGCTAAAATGTGCCGCGCGTTCACCCATAAGAACGTTAAGGTGTATGCATCAGCTAGTTAGCACCATCTGGCAGGAAGAACGAGTAGCCGACGATTGGAACCTGAGTATCCTATGCCCAGTCCACAAGAAAGGAGATAAGACTGTATGCTCTAACTATAGGGGCATAAGTCTGCTCCCTATTGCCTACAAGATCGTTTCAGGGATATTGTGCGAACGACTAAACCTATGGTCAACGAGATAATTGGACCATACCAATGCGGCTTTAGACCTGGCAAGTCCACCATTGACCAGATATTTACCCTGCGGCAAATCCTGGAGAAGACCCAAGAGATGCAGATCGACACCTACTACCTTTTTGTCGATTATAATGCAGCCTTCGACAGCCCCCTGCGTTCAAAGGTATTCCAAGCCATGTCTGAATTTGGTATCCCGGCAAAGCTCGTCCGGCTTTGTAAAATGACTTTAACTGACACGAGATCCTCAGTTAAAATAGGAAAGAACCTCTCCGAAGAGTTTTGTACCAAAAGAGGTTTCAGGCAAGGAGACAGCCTTTCGTGTGATCTTTTCAACATCCTGCTAGAAAAGGTTATACGAGAGGCAAACGTCAAAAGAAGTGGCACAATCTACAACAATAGCCACATGTTACTTGCTTATGCTGATGATATAGACATCATGGGACGATCAGTAAAAGAAGTAACTGATACCTTTATGAAGGTCGAAGGAGAATCTGCAAAAGTAGGTTTGACAGTAAACGGCGAAAAGACAAAGTTTGACCAACAGTGGAAGTTGGTTCCTATAATTTTGAGGTAGTAACGGACTTCGTCTACCTCGGCACCGCCATAAATACAACAAACAACATAAGTTGTGAAATAAAGAGAAGAATTGTGTTGGCCAACAGATGTTACTTTGGCTTAAATAAACAGTTTAAAAAAGGCCACATCTTGTCAAACAAAAACAACGCTTTACAAAGCACTGATACTACCTGTGCTAATGTATGGTTCCGAAGCCTGGGTACTTGCGCAAGCAGATAAGGCAGTACTTGGTATGTTTGAGAGAAAAATTCTTCTTTAGATCTACGCGCCAATCTGCGTTGACGTTGAATATCGACGTCGGATGAACCACAAGCTGTATCTGCTATACAACGACATCAGTATAGATAAACGTATCGAGATGCAACGATTACGTTGGATAGGCCATATCATAAGAATGAGCGATGATGAACCCGCTAAAAAGGCGTATAAATACGAACCGCTTGCGAAGCAACAAATAGAGAGAATTGGAGATATTTTCTTAGTTCGGCCTATGAACCAAATGTTCTGTAATGGGCCAGCTAAGTAAGTAAGTAACAGATAGACCCAGAGCCAGATTAAGTAGAATATTGAACTTATAAACATATAATAAAAACACTGTTACAGCAACAGCATATCTATGTCGTCTGGAGTTTGTGGAATTTCAGAAACGTGGAAAAAGCTTATTATCGTATAAAGGAGTAGTGCCTCTAGAATCATCGTATATGGTAGCAACAGCTAAATCGGCCTTTACGATTCGCCTATGCTGCATACTTCTCTGGCTTCAGTAACTATACCACCAAGCTTCTGCTACTACATGCGTGGCTAACGATAAATTGAGAGCACTTGCCAAATACTCAACTCATGGTTCATCAACGTCCAACGCTTTGGATGATTTCGCGTTGTGTATAAAATATGCAAAACCGCTAATCGTAAATTGTGATGTCTTATTTTTGGCTGAGAAGACTCTTATACGGTGTAGCACATCCCTCTTCGCCCTATATGTTCATATATAATAATAATTGTTCCACAAACATCCCATACGGGACAAGGGAGACATCTCTCATATCAATGAGTGCACCCCGATTCATATTAACTCAATGATATGGGACCTACAGTTCATCGCCGAGTCCGAACGGCGTGTCCTAATACACCACTTGTAGAGAAGTTTTACATGGCTGAAATACTCAGAAAATGTCGCCAACATTACTGAGGGGTATTTTGCCAACGTTGAAAATTTTGGTGTTTGCTTGGCCGGGGAATCGAACCCACGACCTTCAGCGTGCAAGGCGGGTGTGCATACCATTGCACAACGTTGGCACCCATATGTTCATATATAAAGATTTCTATTATTACTTACTGTAAGCTAGTGTTATTAATTCCATCTCCGCCGTGGACGACCAACCATCAATATTAGCAGAAAGTAATTATTCACTTTAATGGCGTCATAAAAAATCAAACAGAGTAGTTGCTGACCGTATCAATCTCAGGTCTCATAAATTTTGTAGTAAAGAAAGGTTGTTGGCTGCCACAAGATGGACGACAATACGACATAGTAACAAGACACACATACACATTCATTAGTGACCATCATATTCATGTGAAGGACATTTCACCCATACTTGTGTTGAATCGATATCAGAAGCTTCAATAGCGACAAACATTTTGACTCAATTATGAAAGAGTCGAGTCAAGAAGAATGGAAGCTAAAGGTAGTAATGGACCAATGTGATAGACGAAATTTAATCGTTTGGAAAATCGAACACAAAAGAGAATACATCACCATCACCAATGCCACCCTCTTATGTCGTAGTAGACGCGCACCGTATCTGTAATTACCAATATCACGACGAACGATGAAATTTATAGATTTCATAAAAAGCAATTACCCAATCGAAGGCAGCGACAGCAACGAACGAACAAAAAGTAGAAGTGAAGAGTAAAAATGAAATAAAACTAAGGCGATTAAGGCTAGCGGAACAATAAACGAAAAGCTGACAAGTAAATTAAGACAGCTCCACCCCGGAGGAGGTTGGAATGGATGGGTTGGAACGTGACTGAGAAAAATAAAAACGATTCGATTAAAGGAGACAAGCGTCTTGCAAATGAAGTTTTCCATGTTCTCGTTTTTGTTTACAATTACAGCTGGCATGGTATTGGGTGGCACCGCTCTCTCCCTTCAAGATAAGCAGTGTTGATATTTTAGACGTTGAAAAAAGCAACTGTGACAATAAAAATATTTATGTACAAATTTAAATATAAAGATTTCATTGTCAAGCATATTTCTTTTCAGCGCCTGCTATTTCAATGCCAAGAGGAAAAAGAAGTCAATACTAAATTCAACATTGACCGTCATCTAATACAACAAACCGAACAATCTCATTTCCTTTCCATTTCTTTCAAAGGCTAATTTAGATATGTCAGAGAAGTAATTCCTGCTGTCGTTGATGTTTCTGTTTAGTTTCTGTCTATCTGCTGCTGTGGCCATATTTTACCGATTCTGTTAATGTCAGCGTTTAAATTCACTGATGTGTAACTATTTCACATGAAAGGAGGAAATGTATTGGCTCGTTCAAATGTGTGCGTTCAACAGTGTGTTTCAAAAGATTGGTCTTTGGAACGGGCGATTGTTTTTGGAGTCGCTGTCTTGCATAAATGTTTCATTGGTGGTTAGACCCTTTAGTAATAAGCTATGTAAACTCTTCTACAAATTATTTGGTACCATGTAAACGACACTCACAAATGTGTCTGCGAATGTGAACCTGGATTATCAGTACTTTAGGGGTAGATTGCAGATAATTCTGCCTTGCGAGAAATGTATTTGAACAGTCATTGGCTAGAAACACACCCAGGCAAAAGACTCACTAATACGAAAACGAAAGTAAATAAAAAACATTTTAAGTATCATGATTTGCGAATCTGCTCCAGTAATGTGCGTATCCTTTATAGAAAAGGCTCAGTTTATGTTTTGGCGGATGTACATGCAAAGTACAAGTTGATATTACCGTTACTATGGAAATGCAATGGAATTGGGAAAGATACAAAATATAAAGAAAGAAAACCTGGTCATATGTCCATAATTTCTTGGTCACTGGGAACCCCAAATGTCAAATTACAGCTAATTCGGTCTGAAAGTGTAGCTAAAACCGTTCATATGGGGGCTATACCAAAACGTGTATCGTTATATGGGGGCTAAACCAAAATGTGGACCGATAAAGCCCATCTTCGAACTTTATCTAAGTTCAGACCAAAAACGCATGTCTACAAAATTTCAGCTTGTTTGGAAGATAGCGTGATTGCAACAGGCGGACGGATAGACGGACGGACATGGCTAAATCGACTTATAATTTTACGCTGATCAAGAATATATGCTTTTTAGGGTCGCAAATTTTTTTTTTTTTTCTGATGAGTGACAAACGGTATGGCAAACTTAATATGCCCTCCATATTACGATAGAGGGTATAAAAAGACCTCCTAGGAGCACATCATGATTATCTCTAAGATTATTGTTCTTCTATAAGATTAGTACCTGGTTATTTTCATAGTGTTCTACAATAAAATATCATCGTCTCTTACAAGAAGATCTATCTCATCGTCTTCTGTAAGAGGACTTCATTGTCGTCTAAAAAGCGTATGGTCTATAGAAAATGTCACCTCAGACCACTGAGGAATTTTCTATATAGAAAAAAGTCGCAAAAACCATCCTAAGATCATTAAGGAATTTTATTTATACAAAAAGAAACCGTCCTCAGGTCAGTGAGAAACATTTTTCTTTAGTCTAACATTGGTGGCGTCGTTTTTTATTGGGATAGCTAATACAATTTTGTTTTTCAAAATAGTCTGGCTTAATCCCATTGTTGTTGTTTTATTATTTTGTTTTATTATTTTTCCACTAATAAATTAGTTGTTTTAAAATAATAAAACAACAACAATGGGATTAAGCCAGACTATTTTGAAAAACAAAATTTTTCTTTAGAAATAAACCATCCTCGGGCTACTGAGGGAATTTTTTCTATAGAAAAAACCATCCTCAGGCTTCCGAGGAAATTTTTTCTATAGAAAAAAAACCATCCTCAGGCTACTGAGGAAATTTTTTCTGTAGAAAAAACCATCCTCAGGCTACTGAGGAATTTTTTTCTATAGAAAAAACCATCCTCAGGCTACTGAGGAAATTTTTTCTATAGAAAAAACCATACTCAGGCAACTGAGGAAATTTTTTCTATAGAAAAAACCATCCTCAGGCTACTGAGGAAATTTTTTCTATAGAAAAACGCATCCTCAGGCTACTGAGGAATTTTTTTCTATAGAAAAACGCATCCTCAGGCTACTGAGGAAATTTTTTCTATAGAAAAAACCATCCTCAGGCTACTGAGGAAATTTTGCTATAGAAAGAACCATCCTCAGGCTACTGAGGAAATTTTTTCTATAGAAAAAATCATTCTCAAGCTACCGAGTATTTTTTTTAAACATCCTCAGACTATTGAGGATTTTTTTTCAGCAGATTGTTTTTGCAGTCCCTTTTACGGCGGTACAAATATTTTCGGAGGCAAGTCCATACTTTCTGAGATAATGGCCTAAAAGCTCCAAGAAACCTTGACGTCACCAACTAAAATGGCAAGCCCCAAGATAACTTTCGCAGGGAGTTTCTGATTGGTTCGAACTTTGCTCATAGTATCATTTCATCTAGTCATATATCAGGGTACCTCCCACACAACGTGGGAAAAGCGCTGTACAACAGCTCGACTCGGATCGTTTTGAAATTTTTTCGAAAAAGTTCTTCTTGCGCGACCTGTTACGACGACTCAATTTTTTCGAGGGCAATGGCCCTAGATTTCCAAAAAGCATACCGGCTGCAACTAAACTGTGTAGCACGTAATATAATCCTCGAAGGAGAAACCGAGTTGGTCCAAACGTTATATATCGTATAATTGCTTACAGCCTCGGAATATTGACTACATCGAGCCACTCTTTCGGGTACCTTCCACACAAAGTTTGGAAAGAATGCAGTTGAAGGACTCGCCTGCGTTCGTTTTTAAACTTTTTTGCAACATGTTGTGTGTCCGGCCTATTTAAGACGGTACAATTGTTTTTCTGGGGCAAATCCATGTTTTTTGAGAAATTGACCCAAAACTCGAAAAACCCCTATAGAAGTCAGAAGTATTGTGTTTGCTTCTTTTCTTTAAGACCGAGGCTGAGAGTATATCTCTGCCGGCGCAATTGACTGATACTTATTTGTTAGTAAATAGTGTTACCCTAGAAAACAAGCAATAACTATCGCTGAAGAAACAAAACTGTTTCGACTAGGCGATAGAAACTGTTACGGAACATAATCACATTCTTGTCGCTGTAGTGAACCTCTTTGTTGAGAAATGAACCATTTCCGTGATAAAGATATAAGTATGTCTACTGTATAGTTATGGGGAAGTGATTTTATTCCATAGCGTATACGTTAAAAAAAATCCTCGTCATAAATACACTGGGTTTTATTTGGCATGTACGCTATGAAATTGACATTTGCAATTCAGTGAGTTTCGTAAATGTCGTAAATCTAAATGTGGCAGTGCCACCTGCTGTGGGTTAAAGATAATAAATATACCTGATCGTGTCGGTTTATGTCCAAACTAATAACATGCCAGATAATTTGGCAGCATTGTTTTATTGGTGATGCCACATATGTCAAATTATTGGTAGAAGTCTGTGATATTCGAATTCGCCGTAAGTATTCGATAGTACTCTATAAAAAAGACGACGTTCAATGTTTGTTGGTGGAAATTCATTCCTTTCGTGAATAAAAGCCGTTGGTTGGTTGCCTCGGAGTAAAAAAAATCTACCAAAAATGTCCGAAAATGTTACCAAAAAGTTACCAAAACATTTAAATAAAACCAAAATCGTATTTCTACTCCCTCCCTCCAACATAATGTGGGGGTATAATTAAATTTGTCATTACGTTTGTAACACATCGAAATATTAATCGGGTGATCTTGATCAGCATAAAATTATAAGTCGAAATAACGATATCCGTCTGTCTGTTGCCTCCTTATAAAACAATGTCAGTACGGCACGCCTCAACTGACTAACTAAATAAAAACCGCTTACAATTGGGAAGATTTTACGGATTCTGAAACAGCAATATATGAGAAAAATCCAAAAACAAGAAAAAATCGCTGGAGGGAGTTTTAAATAAATCGTGGTCAAAATTCACATTTTTATACCCTCCACCATAGTATGGAGGGTATATTAGGTTTGTTATACCCTACACCACTATGTGGAAAGGGTATTATAAGTTTGTTTTGGGAAAAATTCATGTAACACCGCGAAATATTCGTCGGAGACCCCCAATGTGGTATACCAAACTTCATATCTCGGCGAGATAAAGCGATTTTGAGATGTGTGTCCGTCCGTCCGTCCGTCCGTCCGTGTGTCCGTCTGTCCATTATAAATTGTAATCAAACTCCAGGCCGCAATTATGGACTGATCGTCGCGAAATTTGGTATGGATGTCGGTTACACATCAGAATAGATCGCTATTTTAATTGGTGATGATCGTGAAATATTTAGCGGGTACAATGGACCAAAAACATAATTTTTATCCGATTTTGTAGCTGCTCTGTTGGTCGCAATAATAGTCCGATCGGCTCGAAATTTTAAATAAGGTAAGAGTATATGACAAAGAAGAAGTTTGCAATTTGAGATGGCGATCAGATAATATTTAGAGGGTTAAATGGACCACATCTTTTGTGTGAAAATTGTGAAAATTTTTAATAAACAGTTTATATCTTTGTTCCTGAAAGACACATTCCCCACTCGTGAGTTATATCTGGAAGACGATCTCTTGACCTTTCAATTGATGTCAATTATGTTGATGTACGTGATCAGATAACAGAGTTACAGCCTAATATATCCAGTTTTTTGTTTGTAGTGTAATCATAAACCCGCTAGAGGTCGCAATTATAGCTCAATAGTCACGAAATTTTGCACGAGGTAAGAGTTTAGGTTGAAGAAAATGCCTATAATTTTGCATGATGATCTGATATTATTTAGCGGTTGACATAGACCATTACTTTTGTATGAAAAATATACAAATTTTATTTTTGGTTCATATTTTCATTCCTGGAGGGCATATACCGGCAAAGTAGCCTACATATGGAATAATAACTACTGACCTTTCCCCTGATGCAAATTGCAATAATGTGTCTGTCGCCTCGCCACTTATTTTATACCTCAGGATTTAGGGTAAAGGGGATACAAACAAAATACGACCAAATATGTGTCTCATCGAAATATTGGTTTTAGACCCCAAGTATATTTGAACGAAATTCGTTTCAGACAATTTGGAGTCTATTTAGCGCTGTCCGTTCATCTGTCTCTCTTAATGTCTAACTGGCTGGTTCAGACGATAACTCTCGAACGGATCTACTGATTAGAACCAAATTTTATACAACGTAATATTTTGCCCAAACTTTGTTTAAGTTCGAATGTAGGCTATGTCGGTCCACTCCTCCCCAAAATAAGTTCAAAATTGTTTTCGAAAAATTGTGTGAACGATAACTGGCGAACTGAGCAATCGATTTGCTCCAAACTTTCCATATATTATTATTCCTTCCAGATATAGATCGGATAAAACTATATCGGTCCTTAGGGTATCTCCCACACAAAATTCGGAAAAGGAAAATTTAAGAGTCCTCTCGAATCGTTTTGAATTTTCTTCAGCAGATTGTACTTGCGCCGCAAATCCGCAAGTTAACTCTCAAGGGGATTTTCTGATTGGTAGAAACTTTACACATCGTATTATTTCATCCAGTCATGTGTCAGGCCAGAATATGGACTATATCGGTCCGTCCTTCGAGGATCTCCCACACAAAATTTGGGAAAAGTGTAGTTTGAGGACCCGTATCGGATCTAGTTGATTATTATTATTATTATTTTTTTTTTTGGAAGCAGAATGCTCTTTTTACGGTCCCTATTCTGGTCCCTTTCCCGGGGTAAGTCATACTTCCTGAGATTATAGTCCAGAAGTTCAAAAATCCCCTGCCGGCTCCAACTAAAATTACAAATCTGAAAAAATAATTCTCAAACTTTTCCAAAACTTAGAAGTTAGCTTACTAAAATTGATTTGGTATAGCCCCATATTACGATACCTACAGATTCCACGTATTTTGAAGCAAACTCGTGTTAAAAAATAAATATATTTTTAGAGGCTGAAGGTATATCACCGTTAGCGCAACTGACTTATACTATCATCTTTACTGTATAATTGAACATGAATACTTTTGGGATTTATACATTTGTTTGCATGCATGTTTTTGAATTTATATTTATTGTTAGTTATTTCTACCGGTATAAAATATATTTTTGATATCACAATATATGCCCACAATGAACTATTTTCGAAGCATATGTGAGGTACAAGTGCACCATTTTTGGACGATAGATCTTTAATAAACTCGCAATTTTCCCAATTATCAAATATACCAAATTTCATGGTATATATATTTATTTATTTTAGGTGTATTCCAAAAAGGAACCTGATATTCAAAGACAATTTGAAGATGTAGCAGGAGGGGCTAATCAATTTGAATTTTCCAATTTTCGAATATTTTTTAAAAATGTAAAATTTATATGTTTTTCCACAAACATCCCAGTAAAGACAAGGGAGGCTACTCTTATATCAATGGATTCATATTAAGTTATTGATATGTGACATAGTTTTCATCGCCGAGTCCGAACGGCGTGTCCTAAGTTGCCACTTGTAGAGACGTTTTTCATGACTGAAATACTCAGGAAATATCGCCAACATTACTAAGGGGTATTTTGTCACCGTAGACAATTTGATGGGAATCGAACCCAGTCATTCAGCGTGCAAGGCGGTTGCACATAGCTAATTCCTACAGGTTGTGGTGTAGGGTATCACATGGTCGGCCCGTCCGACTATAGCCTTTGCTTACTTGTTTTTTTTTTCTGTTTGTAACACATCGAACTAATCATTTGCGACCATATCAAGTATATATATATTCTTGATAAGTATAAAATTCTAAGACGATCTAGCCAAGTCAGTCTGTTGTAATCACTCTAGCGTTCGCAATAATTGAGCTAGAGCGCTATATTTTCGCACCCGAGTATCTTTTTTCCATAGTCAGGTCAAGTTGGAAGATGGACTATATCGGACCAGTTTTTTGTATATCCCCCATATAACGGTACCTCCCAATTTTCGATATTTTGGGGTTTTTAGCTACATTTTTTGACCGAACTACCTTTAATTTCACTTTTGCGGTTCCCAGTGGTCACAAAATATCTCCAATAAAAACCGTCAACATAGGCCCATGTTTTGGTATAGCCCCCATATAAAGGTACATCCTGATTTTCGGTATTTTGAGGATTTTAACTAAAAATTTTGACCGAGCTACCTGTAATTTGGCAGTTGAGGTTCCTAGTAATCACAAAACACCTGCACCTAAAATTGTCAACATAGGTCCATGTTTTGGTATATATATAGGTCCATGTTTTGGTATAGCCCCCTTGTAACGGCATCTCTCGTATTTTGAAGATTTTAGCTACAAATTTCGACCGAACTATTTGTAAGTAGACATTTGAGGTTCCCAGTGGTCACACAACATCTCCACCAAAGACTGTCAACATAGATCCATGTTTTTGTCTGCAATGCGACATTTGAGTTTCCCAGTGGTCACAAAACTTCTCCACCAAAAACATAGGTCCACACTTTGATTTAGCCCCATATAAGGTTCCCGACCGATTGAACACATTTTTTATGTACTTTTTTACCTTATTTAGGTATAAGTGGTCACAGAATATCTCCTCCTAAAATTGTGGACAGTCAGTGAATTGTCTCAATTTGAACTTCTATATCCCAAAAATGGTAAAACCTACGAAAATATCATAAAGTAGAGAATTTTCACTGCCATAACAGTGTTTGTTGTTATGTTTGTATGTTCGTTCTTCTGTTCAATCTGGCTCTGGGTCTATCTCCAGTTCCAGGAAAGTGGCTGCTTCGATGGGATGTAAACACAGATCCACTGTACATAATAGTTCCATCTTGATAGGTTTTGCTGTTTCCCAGCAAATTCGTGAAAACCTAAAAGAAACCCGAAAAATGTGAACTATGGCCGCGATTTATTTAAAAAGCGCTCCAGCAATTTTTTTGTTTGTTTTTATTTTTGTCATCTATGAACATTGTAGTTTCAGAATCCGCAGAAACTTCCCAGATGTAAATTCCTTTCATTTAAAGTTGATTCAAGAGCACCGTGTACCAGTATATCCATATCAGTTTTTGCATGACCCTTTCTTTTCTTGCCCACTGTTCAATTTATTTACCAGGACAGGGGGTCTTTAGTAACACAAATATTTCCTATGGCAAACGATAGGCTGCCGTTGTTGCTACTCTCCATCTTCTGTGATTACTCAGTCACAGCTGCCTCAATGCGTTGGTAGTAACATCGGCAATTTGGAATTGTTAATTGTCATTTATGCCGCGCTCCAGTCAATGTTTATTATTGTCTGTCTATTAAATATTGATATGTCCCTGTTGTTGTTGTTGTAAAAACGACGACTACGCCATGTACATACATATATCGGACAATAAATAAATTTGCCTTTTGAATACAAAATAACATAACCATCATATTGTCTCTTCGTGATTTAAATTGGATGTAAATTGGAAATGTTCTTACGGAGTTCGCCTTTATATACCCTCCACCATAGTAGTATGTAGGGTATATTAAGTTTGTTTTTCCGTTTGTAACGCATTGAAGTAATAACTTGCGACTCTATAAAGTATATATGGGGCTTTCTGAGTCAAATCTGACACTTTTTCAAAATGAGGATTTTGATTTTCTTTATTTTTTGCTGTGGTGATGCTGCCCATCAGCAAAACATTTCAGTATATTTTAAGATTTATTTTGACCAACGGCTCCAGAGATATCGCGCCTTGAAAATGTAAAAACTATATGCAAAGAAGTGCTCACAACTTCTTTAATTTTAGTGCAATTTAAAAAAATTGTAAGTTTTGTTGTTTTATTTAGAAACTTATCTTAAACATCTTAAAAACTGCGTAATTTTTCGTTTTTTTTTTGTTGTGTTTGTTAAGCTTGTAGACCTAAGTTTAGTAAATAAAAATTCCTTTTTATTTCATTTATCCCGACGTTTCGTCAATTACTTGTTGACATCTTCAGGGGATGCGTCTATTTAATTAAAACATTTCATTAAATCAAATCTTCATGATAAATGTAACCAACTTACAATTAATTGGATAATATTTACATGTAGTTTTTGTCAATGCACAAAATAGAATTATTAAAAAATACAATTCTTTAATGAATATAAAAAAACGACTTAAAAGACTAGTATCACAGGCTCCTATATTGCAATTCTGTAGCTGGCACTTATGTTGCTCGTATCCTCGTATCCATTTTTCGATTTTGAAAATGGATTAGCAATAAGTGCACCAGCCGGACAATAAACTAAATAAATTGATAATGAAATAACCACGGTTCGGGAATTATATGAATGGACATCCGAGCCACATAATCTATCAATTATTAAAGTGAGATTTTCTCAAGAAGCTGATTATTTAAATACGAAAGAGTAGTTGCATTTGAGATATGAAGTGGGTGAACCTATCGCTGGCACAAAAAAAAAGCCATTCAGTTATAATCACTAACGTTGGTACAATAACACTGTGCAACACGAAAATTATTAACCATATTCTGACACCGCAGTGTGATAGAACACCAAAAATAAGAAGACGCATGTCTCGCCGTTTTTCCCTATCTCATCAACTTTCGCGGTTATAGGCCTCCAAAGATTTGAGGCTTTGATGTAAAAAGGGTCATTTAGTCAGGACTATATCTTCCAACCCGTTAGGAAATTTGAATTTATCTCGGAGGCAAAGTTGTAGCTCTTGTCTTAAAGAACAAAAATTGTGAACACATATAATCCATCAAGCTTCATCTGGAAGGTCAAAATCGCCATGGTCAAATTTCTTTTAAAACTTTTTCTCAAGTTTTGTTATACAGCTATCAAACCGATCAAATTTAAAACAAGCAACCAACTACAAAAATGTACCTCAGATCTCAATGTACATCTTTCTAGAATATACGAACTCTGTAGAAACGGATCTTAATGGTCAAAATAGCAAAACAATTACGATTTTTATCCTATTTTCTAGGATTCTGCTCCATAGATATTAAACCGTTCAAAATTCAAGAAAACAATCAACCACAATAGCGTAGCAAAGGCATCAGTAAGCAGCTTTCTGGAATATGCGAAATGTCTATGAACGGTTCTTAATGGTAAAAATAGCAAAAAATCTTTTGAAAATATCCAAATTTTATACTTTTTTCTCCGACTCTGGTCCAAAGATACACAACCGCCCAAAAATAAAGGATACCGTCAATCACAAAAATGTACCTAAGATTTCAATAAACAACTTTTTAGAACATATGAAGATTCTAGGAATGATTCTTAGGGCTGAAATTCACGAACAATTAAATTTTTTTAACCTTCCCCCTGCTCAGGTTTGGAAATAACAAACTGTTAAAAACTCAAGGAAATTTGAAGGGTTTGTTATTTACGGACCTGAACAGGAAAGAATGATCTAAAATAATCGAATTTTGAGCTTGAAAAATCGTTCCTAGAATCTTCATTTGTTCTAGAAACTTGTTTGTTGAAATCTAAGGTACATTTTTGTAGTTGACTGTATACTTAATTTTTGGGCGGTTGCGTATCTTTGGACCAGAGTCGGAGAAAAAAGTATAAAAATTGGATATTTCAAAAGATTTTTGCTATTTTTGCCATTAAGAACCGTTCATAGACATTTCGCATATTCCAGAAAGTCGTTAATTGAAGCCTTTGCTACACTATTGTGGTTGATTGTTTTTTTGAATTTTGAACGGTTTAATATCTATGGAGCAGAAGCCGAGAAAAGAGGATAAAAATCGCAATTGTTTTGCTATTTTGACCATTAAGATCCGTTTCTACAGATTTCGTATATTCTAGAAAGATGTACATTGAGATCTGAGGTACATTTTTGTGGTTGGTTGTTTGGTTCAAATTTGATCGGTTTGATAGGTGTATAACAAAACTTGAGAAAAATTTTAAAAGAAATTTGCCCAAGGCGATTTTGACCTTGCAGATGAAATTGGATGGGTTATATGTGTTCACAATTTTTGTTCTTTAAGACAAGAGCTGCAACTTTGCCTCTGAGATAAATTCAAATTTCCTAACGGTTTGGAAGATATAGTCCTGACTAAATGACCCTTTTTACATCAAAGCATCAAACCTTTGGAGGCCTATAACCGCGAAAGTTGATGAGATAGGGAAAAACGGCGAGACACGTGTCTTCTCATTTTTGGTGTTCTATCACACTGTGGCGTCAGAATATGGTTAATAAAACATGATTCAAAAAATTACACACAGTGTAATTGTTAAACCATTTTCAAAATCGAACAATGACTCAGTTTCTAAGATGTTGAAGATAAATTCCTAAATAAAACAACAAAACAAATGTTAACAAATTTAATTTTGTTTTTGTTTTTTTTTTTGGTAAAGTAAGAAATTTTTCACACTGGTATAAAGGAAAAAATTTATTGACAATTTTTTAAAAAATAAGAAAAAAATAGTAATTCGAATCCCACTACCAAATAGAACTTAAAATTTTTGCAATTGATCGTAGTTTAATATAAAAAAATTTCAAGAAAATCGAAGTGGTCAATCATTGTTAAAAATTGATTTTAAATATTAAATCTCGAAAATTGCATCGAAGCCCACTGTGCATTTTTTTTTAAATTTTTTTTTAAATCGGACTAATTTTAGGAAATTTATAGTTTTTACAGAATTTGTCTTTTTCAAGGCGCGATATCTCTGGAGCCGAATGTAAAAAAATCTGAAAATATACTTAAATGTTTTGCTGATGGGCAGCATCACCACAGCAACAATTAAAGGAAATCAAAAACCTCATTTTGAAAAAGTGTCCGATTTTACTAAGAAATCCCCATATACGAGGGCGGTTCGGAAACTTCTTAGCCTATCAATGAAAGAGAATAGTTAGTTTTTCAAAAATATTTTTATTTTTCAATATAATCTCCTGAAACTTCAATACACTTAGTCCAATCCAATTAGCAATTCTATCCCTTGATTAAAATAGTTTTCCTCAAGGTCTTCAAAATAGTGGTTTACAACTGTAATTGCATCTTCATTTGAGGTAAAACGCTTGCCAGCAAGGAGTTTTTTAGATTTGGGAACAAGTAAAAGTCACTGGGAGCTAAATCAGGAGAATAAGGTGGGTGGTCAAGCAACTCGTACATTAATTCGTTGATTTTAGCCATTGTTAAAACACTCTTGTGCGCTGGTGCGTTGTCTTGATGAAAAATTATTTTTTTGTGTTGTAAGCCAGGACGTTTTTCTCGAATTTGTACATTTAATTGATCCAAAAGGTTACAATAGAACTCTGAATTTATTGTTTTACCCTTTTGCAGATAGTCAATCAATAAAATACCTCTGAAGTCCCAAAAAAATCGTTGCCATAACCTTACCAGCCGATTGAATTGTTTTTGCCTTCTTTGGGGCACTTCCTCCAGCTTCAGTCCATTGTTTGGATTGTTCTTTTGTCTCTGGAATGTAGTGGTGGACCCATGTCTCATCAACAGTTATGAAACGACGCTTAAAATCCATTTTATTTCGCTTAACACGATCCAAACAAGCTTGAGAAATGTTCATTCTTATGCGTTTTTGATCGACTGTAAACAAATGCGGCACCCATCTTGCAGAAAGCTTTTTCATCTGTAGTTCTTCATGCAAAATTAAATGGACTCGATCATTTGAGATGCCCATGATATTAGCAATTTCACGCACTTTTATTCGTCGATCATTTAATATCATATCATGCACTTTGGCTACAATTTCTGTTGTTGTTGCTGTTTTTGGACGTCCACTACGTGGTTCATCTTCGATGCTTGTACGACCACGTTTAAATTCAGCAACCCAATTTTTTACTGTTGCATATGAAGGAGCATTTTCCCCTAACACATTCACCATATCATTATGAATTTCTTGTCCCGATAAACCTTTTTTATGTAAATATTTAATGACAGCACGCATTTCTAATTTTTCCATTGTAAAAAAATTGCGGATGCGTCTTTTTTGAACACCTGTTTCTATATGAAGGAGTTGCCAGATCGAAACAAAATTTAACGTGTGTTCATAACAGAGATGGAGGTTTCCAAAACACTTAACTTTTTTCTGTTTATACCGCGCTTTTTGTGCTAGGCTAAGAAGTTTCCGAACTGCCCTCGTATTATTGATCAGGATAAAATTTTGAGTCGAATAGCCATGTCCGTCTGCCCGTATGTTGTAATCACTCTAGTGTCCACAAAAATTGCGCTAAAACGGTATATTTTGGCGCCAACGAGTATTTTTGCCATAGGCAGGTCAATTTCGAAGATGAGCTATATCGGCCCACGTTTTAGTATAGCTCCCATATAACGGTACCTCCCGATTTTCGATATTTTGAGGATTTTAGTTACAAATTTTAACCAAACTAGCTGTAATTGGACATTTACAGTTTTTAGTAGTCACAACACTTCTCCACCAAAAATCGTCAACATCAATGTTTTAATATCTACCTCCCGAGTTTCGGTATTTTGAGGGTTTTAGCTAAATTTTTAACCTAACTAGCTGTAATTTGACATTTAAGGTTCTTAGTGGCCACAACACTTCGCCACAAAAAATTGGCAACATAGGCCCATGGTTGTTGGTATAGCCCTCATTTTTTCGGTATTTTGATTACTGTCTAACATCACGGTGCGCCTGAACCAACTTTATATGGAAGGTGCTTACACCTAGGAAGTTTTTGCATATGCAAGTCGATTTCGAAAATGGGCCGGTATAGCCCACGTTTTGGGTTGGAGGATTGTATTTAAAATTGTTAACCTAACTAGCTGTAATTTGATAATTAAGGTTCTTAGTCACAACACTTTTCCACAAAAAATTGCAAAATGTGCCCATGATTGGTATAGTCCCCATATAACGGTACCTCCCGATTTTCGGTATTTTGAGGGTCTTAGCTACATTGTTTGACGGAACTACCCGTAATTTGACATTTGATTTGCTACGATTCACCCCTGGTTACATCCTTGCATCCGGGACCACCCAGTCAACTTTCCAGGCTTCTGGTACAATATGGGTGGCTAACGATAGGTTGAGGACCCTTGCCAAATACTCAACTTAACCCAAATATGCACAATGTCCTATATACAGGCCACACAAAATTCTTGTTTTCATGTCCGTTTTTATTGTTGACATCAAGGATATAGCTAGAAACGCATCTCGACACCATTTCGGAGGGGGTTCAGTACAAAAATTTTGTGGGTAAAATATACGAAAAACGTCTAAAAATTGTCATGATCATATCTGGGTTAAGCAATTCCATCGATATCCGGTGTGGGCTTTGGATTATTTCGTATTTCGGATGGCATCTGCAACATCGCCCATCGCTGGGAAGGCTCTACGCTACGGCGTATCACACTCCTCTTCGCCCTATCACTCTCGGGGTGCTCTATGAAATGCCGGTTAAAATAACACAAGCAACTCTTCGGGTTAGTTGCTGTCACGCCCTTGAAAGTAACAGCCGTTCTATCATCCTTTAGGCAACACATCTTTAACACATTCATTGTCATGACTTCAATTTCCACAATCCGCCACAATTATTATAAGTTTTGGTTTTTCGCAAAATTCCAAAATTCATATCTCGACGAGATAAGGCGGTTTGGAGAAGTGTGTCCGTCCGTCCATCCATTAAAAATTGTTATCATGCTACAGGCCGCAATTATGGACCAATCTTCACGAAATTTTGTATGAAGGTCGGGTTTAGAGAAGAATAGACCATTATGATCGTGAAATATTTAGAGGGTGAAATAGACCAAAAACAAAATGTTTATCCAATTTTGTAGCGGCTCTGTGGGTCGCAATGGTTTGATCGGCGCGAAATTGTATGTAAGATTTGGGTTTACGACAGAGAAGTAGCTTGCAATTTAACGTGTAAAAGTGACCATAGCTTTTGAAAGAAAAATATCCAAATTTAATGTTTAATCAGTAATTTAAATTCTGGGGGCATATTCGGACAATTTACTTAGTTACGAAACTTGAAAACAGACTTTTGACCTCTCACTTGATGCAAATTATATCAATGTAGAAGTTGGATAAAGGAATTACTGTCTAACATCATTAAAGGAATTACTGTCCTACACCTAGGAAGTTTTTACAGATGCTGAATATACAATGTTCATAGATGAGAAAAATAAAAAAATCAACGAATGGATTTTTAAATAAATCGTCAAAGTCCAAGCCTATTGAAATGGGATTACAGCAAATGTTGTAGCTGTGAAAATTCTCTACAAGATTGACCTTTATGATATTTTACCATTTTTGAGATATAGAATTTCCAATTAGGACAATGCACTGACTGTATCACCTCCTTATAAAACCGTGTTCCCTATCTAACTTTGAATGAAAACCGCTTACACCTGGGGAGTTTTAGCAGCATCTGAAACCGTTCACATTTTTAGGGTTTTTTAGGTTTTCAGGATTTTGCTTGGAAACCGTAAGCCCTATTGAAATGGGATTGAAAAAAATTTTCACAGCTACAACATTTTTTTAGTCCCATTTCGATAGGACTTGCGGTTTCCCAGCAAAATCTTGAAAACATAAAAAACCCTAAAAATGTGACCTTTGGCCGCGATTTACTTAAAATCTATTTGTTCGATTTTTGTTGGTTTTTTTTGATTTTCGCATCTATAAGCATTGTAGGTTAAAAATCTGCAAAAACTTCCCAGGTGTAAGCACCATCCATTCAAAGTTAGTTAGAGCATTGTCCCAATTTGAACTTCTATATCTCAAAAATGGTAAAATAATAAAGGTCAATCTTGTAGAGAATTTTCACAGCTACAACATTTGCTCTAATCCTATTTCAATAGGACTTGCGGTTTCGAAGCAAAATCGTGAAAAGCTAAAAAACCCTAAAATGTGAACTTTGATTGCGATTAGTTTAAAAAGGGGTTCTCTCTTGTAACGTTGGACCACTCTTTCTAGATCATGAAGATCCCTCCTGACATGACTGGGGTGATTAGGATGGCTCTTACGGTAAAGCTGAAAACACATCCAACGTTTGAGTAATGTTTTGTGTCATTTCTGGTAGATGAATAAAAGACAAAGTGAGAAGTTCCAATTTTTCTTTATTCTTCTACCAGAAATGACGTTGGATGTGTTTTCAGCTTCACACTCGAGCAAGTACTGCAACAAAAGCATGCCATTTTATTGCTGTACGGGAAGAATCTTTGTCTCATCATGTAAATGGTCCACAGCGGAGGTACCCTGTTGCAGTTCTAAGGACGGCATTTTGACAAGTATGAATATTTTTCCATCGCGTTGCACTTACAATCACGGACCTTATTGGCGCCGTATAGCTTACCACAGACCGTCCTATCTCGTTATCTGTGGTCAACAAGGTTTCTTTAACTGCACCCGGCCGGTTAGGGACTTTAGGACCTCGTTCTACATCTCAGCTTGTTCAGCCTTTCACAAACGACATCAGGGAAGATACGCCAATATCGTACACTCATACGCATACGCTACGGTCTCAATGCCTTCTGGAGGGAATACAGGAATAATAGAGGTTAAAAAGTTTGAGGCATATCACACTACCTTAGAGAACTCCATGTTTCACTCTACGGGGTTTGGACTTATTGCTCCTGAATTCCAGGTACAATTGGCGTCCACACATATAATTGATTACACTGTGCAACAAAATTCAAATTTTTTCAAAATGATGGGAAAAACTGTGTACATTATGAAAGTAGAGCTAAAAATATGAGACACGTGTATCGGCGTTATTAAAGTTTACGTCGGAAAGTAACCAAAATAGGCGGGGCAAGTTCCGCCCATTTTTAATTTCTTCGAAATATTCGAATTAATATATCTTGGAATCCTTGCATTTCAGGTAAATAGTGTCTTTGGCAACTTTACTCAGGAGGGTGTGGGGAATATTTTTGATAAAAATTTTAACCCTCATGCGGTTCATCAAAGGGATCTTTTTTGTCCTTTTTTTGAAAATCTTTCAAAAACTCCTTAAAAATGTAATCGTATCAAATCCAAATATTCTACAAAATTGTTCGCCATAAAATTTTACTATAGGTCTCAAAATACACCAAATCTGTAACTCTTGTCTAATCGCCAGGAATCTCAAAAAATGAAAAACACGTTTTAGGGTTAAAGTCGGACTTCATCTGAGTTTATTCAAAATTGTCCCACAAAACATAATTTTAGAGAGATGATGTCTGAGACAAAAATATTCTTCGTCAAATTTCACTATGGGTCACCGAAGAAATGAAATGTCTATTTACATTTTATAGCATAAAAATATCAGTATCAATTTTGCTGAAAAAACATGAAAATATTTCCCAATTTTTTTGATGAAAAATTTTTCCTTCTTTTTTCGAGTTGATACATGGAAGTAATATAAAACTTGGTTATAGGTGAAAAGTGTCAAAGGATGAAAAATTCTACACAAAATTTCACTGTGAGTTTCAAAATAAACCATAAATCTGTGTACACCATTTCCTTAAAAAAATTAGATTACAAATTTATATATATTAGGATGAAATTATATGTTTTAATTAATACTGGATCAAAATCTAGCAAAATTCTTTACTTTTTGGGAATATTGTTAAAGAAAGAAATGTTCCAAATGAAATTTCATTATGAGTCTCTGAATAAAAGAAATCTGTAACCATAACATATAACATTCTTAGCAGCACTTGTTTTTGATATATAGGTTTTAGGGCCATATTTTCCAATTTTTATACAGATTGTCGTTGTGATTGAAAAATATAAATATTTTATTGATGGTTTTTCGTTATAAATTCATACAGAAGATGTTGTGCGTTCAATTTAACCAGCTTTAAAAACATTTGTGGTGAATATATATTTAAAAAATAAAAAAACCCAGATCGGACCTGCCAAAATTGCGTATTTTTAATACTTTCAACTTAAATTCCGTAGTTAGGATAAGCCATTGGTTACTTATATTGCATGCGAAAATACATTAGAGGTCTACGACTATGGTCCAGTGAAAATATAGGTGTCATATGGGCTCTCACATGCACAATTTGGTGTGGTCCAAAAAAACTACAATGATGGGACTCACTCTACTTTGGTGACATTTACGGAATTAACCCTAGCAATTGACATAAGTAGCTATATCATGAATGACCATAACGAACCCAGTTAGGATATAGTCATTTATGTCAATTTCAAAGGTTTATTCCGTAAATGCCACCAAAGTAGGAGTGAGTCCCATCATTATAGTATTTTTGGACCACACCAAATTGTACATGTGAGAGCCTATATGACACCTATATTTTCACTGGACCATAGCCGTAGACCTCTAATATATTTTCACATACAATATAAGCTTAATGCTTAACCTAAATAAGCTTATAGCTTAACCTAAATACGTGATTTAAGTTAAAAGTATTAAAAATACGCAATTTTGGCAGGTCCGATCTGGGTTTTCTATATTTTTCAAATATATATTCACCACAAATTTTTTTAAAGCTATTTAAATTGAACACACAACATCTTCTGTATGAATTTATAACGAAAAACCATCAATAAAATATTTATATTTTTCAATCACAACGACAATCTGTATAAAAATTGGAAAATATGGCCCTAAAAAAATATATCAAAAACAAGTGCTGCTAAGAATGTTATATGTTATGGTTACAGATCTCTTTTATTCAGAGACTCATAATGAAATTTCTTTTGGAACATTTCTTTCTTTAACAATATTCCCAAAAAGTAAAGGATTTTGCTCGATTTTGATCCAGTATGGAATTATGTAAAATTAACAGTCCAAAATTAAAACATATAATTTTATCCTAATATATATATATATATACATTTGTAACCTAATTTTTTAAGGAAATAGTACACATATTTACATGGTTTATTTTGAAACTCATAGTGAAATATTGTGTAGAATTTTTCATCCTTTGACACTTTTCAGCTATAACCAAGATTTATATAACTTCCATGCAGGGACGTACGCAGGATTTCATTTCGGGGGGGCCCAACTTGACCAAAAATCATGAAAATTAAAAATGTTATGCATCGTTACGTAAAGCTATTTTAAAGGTTTTTTTTTGATGATTTTATATACGAGGGGCACTAAAAACCTTCTGGCCTAGGAAACACGCAGTGTCGCCAGGCGTCATTTGACATTTTTTGGAAAGTTGTTAGCCTAAGCATACTCAGGACAGTTTGACATACGACCATGTGTTGTGTTGTTGAGACTATTAGCACAATTTTTAAAAATTTGCATTTTGGAAATCCTTTTTTTGGAAGAACTTCCATGCAAAAAGTGTGAATATGTCGAATAGATATATACAGTGTTTGGAGGATATAAACAGTTCAACCCAAACATAACGCCGTTTCTTCTTAATAGTACATATATTACACACTAAATTCAGTGCCCTTAAAAACGTTTTGTATTATTGTAAGAAAATAATATTCATTAAGTGCATAAAAACACCAAAGTTTTACTATTTTACCAGAAGTGATAGAGTCAATGAAAGCCAAATAAATATTCAGAAAATTACTTAAAAAAAAATTATCAGGAGCTGGCGATGCAATCTACGACTCCGAATCCAACTCGTAGTACTGTTTGAGACTTCGCAAAAACGTGATCGAAAAAGTATCTCTAAAACAAGCTCGGAAACATTTTAGCTAAATCCTGAAAAAATAGGTTGAGTCGAAAACTCCATCTGATACATCAACGGTTTCCAACAACCAATCACTTCTGTCGGCACAGCGGAGACAAACTTATGAAAATTCATAACTTTTGATTTCTGGACAACAAGAAAAAATAAGAGTGGGGTTTGCCTACAGAGATATACCCTCTGCCTGTGTGAGTTGAGACTTTTATATATCGACACCTCCAAATAATAGTATGCTAAGTCTAAATAGTGAGTTTTGCAGGAGAAGCTCTCAAAGTGTGGAAATTTTTTTGAACTTCAGTACTATGCTAAGTCAATATTTGTTTATAACTTCTGTTCGGATTGACCGATCATTACCAAAATTTGACAGAATTTAAGTTAAAGGACGTTCGACACCTCCAATTAATAGTTTGCTAATTCTGAACAGTGGGTTTTGCAGGATAAGCTCTAAAAGTTTGGAAATTTCTTTGACCTTCAGTACTAGGCTAAGTAAATATTTGTTTATTACTTCTGTTCGGATTGTCCGATTATTACCAAAATTTGACAGAATTTAAGTTAAAGGACGTTAAATATAAAAATGTAAAGAACTTGAAAACATGCTAAGTCGACTTAGCATACTATTGTTTGGAGGCGTCGATATAGACAGATCGAATACGGGCTACATAGCCAATTTTTGTTCTGTAAATTGTATAGCCAGGAAGTTTCAGCATTTCGTCTCCTTTTTTGGATGTATAAACTTTCCGAAAATAACTTCGAAATATTTGGGGTGTACACCTTCTCAATTGTTGGCGTTATGATAAAAAATGTTGGAATGAAGTGGACCTAATTTTCGAAGTGAAATTAGTTGGTCGGCGTAAGATTTAGAGCTTTTGGACCAATCCTGAATAACCATTGACTCACCCACGAAAAATACAATATCGCTGCAAACAAGACCTCAAGTGAATCGATCCATATTCGAACCTACTCTAGGTCTCGAAAAAATCGAATTGGACTTTGCTCAAGATTATAGGGAATACATTTTGAAGTCTGGCGGGGGAAGTTTGAACAAGATATTGCGAGATCCAAATTTTGGACAAAATCTGTTGATCTGTTCGAGAGTTATAATGGGCTCGAGCCAT
Organism: Musca autumnalis; assembly: GCF_047663935.1. Classification (NCBI taxonomy): domain Eukaryota; kingdom Metazoa; phylum Arthropoda; class Insecta; order Diptera; family Muscidae; genus Musca; species Musca autumnalis. Next base: position 73,909,463 of record NW_027411644.1, read on the forward strand.
ACAGACTGACGGACGGACGAACTGGGATAAATCGATTCCAAATTGCAACACGGGTTACATTTTTATCATTAGCCTAACGGCTGAGGTTACAATATCACGGTGTTCTTGAACCAACGTTAAACTGGGAAGTTCTTGCGGATTCTGAAACAGCAATGTTCATAGATGAGAAAAATTCAAAAACAAATAAAATCGTTGGAGGGATTTTTAAAAAAATTTTTAAAAACCGCAAGTCCTATCGAAATGGGGCTAAGTAAAATGTTGTAGCTTTGAACATTTGTTCCTAGGATTTATCATTTTTGAGATATAGAAGTTCCGGTCACATTTCTAGGCTTTTTCTTAGGTTTTCACGATTTGCTCAAAACAGTAAGTCTTATCGAAATGGGATTACATAAAATCTTATAGCTGTGAAAATTCTCTATAAGATTGAGAACAAGAATTTTCACTGCTACAATATTTTCTTAAGTTCCATTTGGATAGGGCTTGTGGTTTTCCAGCAAAACGGTCAAAACCTGAAAACCCCTAAAAGTGCGTTTTTTATTTTTTCATCTATGAACCGAGGTGTACGCTTCATTCGTTTAATGTTGGTTCAAGAGCACCGTGATATACAGTACAGATAACAGCAGATTTTAATACCATACAAAATAACCAAAGTTTGAGCATTAATTTCGTTTACGGTTGTTTTCAGCTAAAAATTTGTTACTGATAGGAAAAAATTCAGATGGGCATGCAATTTATAGCAGATATTATTACTTTATGATGCACAACAATAAATTTGTCTCCATTATTTTCTCCCACAATAAGTTAATATAAAGTAGGAATACACAATTTTGATTATGGCAGTAAATCAATTTTCTAATTGGTTTTCGAGATATACTCCACGGAAAACCCTTGATATGTCGTACATATTGTCCAATAGACAATTCATTTTATGTACTTCTAATCCGCACAATAATGAATTTGTAATCCTTTTGTATACGAATTCCAAAACACAGGCATAGCATAAGGAAGGAATTCAGTTTTACTGGAAGTTTCTCTCAATGAGCGTATTCAAACAAAAACATTTTAAATATTTCTTCTGACAACTTGTTGATAAAGTACATTTTCATCAAAAAAATTGGGAAATATTTTCATGTTTTTTCAGCAAAATTGATACTGATATTTTCATACTATAGAAGGTAAATAGACATTTCATTTCTTCGGTGACCCATAGTGAAATTTGATGTAGAATATTTTTGTCTCAGACATCATCTCTCTAAAATTATGTTTTGTGGGACAATTTTGAATAAACTCAGATGAAGTCCGACTTTAACCCTAAAACGTGTTTTTCATTTTTAGAGATTCCTGGCGATTAGACAAGAGTTACAGATTTGGTGTATTCTGAGACCTATAGTAAAATTTTATGGCGAACAATTTTGTAGAATATTTGGTACGGTATATTTGATACGATCACATTTTTAAGGAGTTTTTGAAAGATTTACAAAAAAAGGACAACAAAGACCCCTTTGATGAACCGCATGAGGGTTAAAATTTTTATCAAAAATATTCCCCACACACTCCTGAGTAAAGTTGCCAAAGATACTATTTACCTGAAATGCAAGGATTCCAAGATATATTAATTCGAATATTTCGAATAAATTAAAAATGGGCGGAACTTGCCCCGCCTATTTTGGTTACTTTCCGACGTAAACTTTAAAAACGCCGATACACGTGTCTCATATTTTTAGCTCTACTTTCATAATCTACTCGATTTTCCTTGTCATTTTTTTTTTGTTGTCGCACAGTGTTATGCAACGTTTCAAAGTAGGCCGGAGGGTTGTCTCGATGTCCTCAAACAGCATGGAGTGCTTGACAGTATCAAAGGCTTTTGATAAGTAAAGCGTCAGCATCACTGTTCTATCACACAGCTAGCTCTGGTTGAGGCCTTGACTAATATCTGTTGATATGTCGTGCAGCTTTGTTGTCGTAATGTGTTGCTTAAGGAACCTATGTTGATGATTGGCAAATGGACAGCTATTTCTGACGTTGGGGAGGACTAAAGCCTCAAGGGTCTTTGCTACGGCGACAAAAGCGAAATCGGCCTGTACGATTCAACTTTACTGGCAACCTTGCCTGGCTCCAGTAGCGAGCCAACCCTGCCCATTTCCCGGACATCGGACAGGTTGAGAACTTTAGTGAGATACTCGACTCCGGGCACAACCCGCTGTTTCAGCGTCATTCGCAAAATTATCCATTGTGAATTGTGGTGTTACATTCTCGGTAGAAAGAGACTAATGCGTCGTAGCACTCTTCTCGTTGCTCCTCCCGAAGCGTTCGACAAATTGTCGATTAAAATAACTTGTGCACGTCTTCGAATCAGTTAGCGTGATGTCGCCAAACGTGACTGAGGTCTTATCTTCCTTCTTCCCAGGGTTCGGGAGTGACTTAACCGTTACCCACAATTCATTTATTTCGACTCCAATTTTGCAACTCTTAAGACGACTTAAGTGGCTTATGTTCACCGACCAATCTGTTAACTATCAGTGTCAGCTCCCTGACCTCTAATGGTTATATCTGGTGAACTGTGACACCCTCCCCTAATTCTGGTACAGGCGTCCTCATTGACAGTGCAAAGCATAGAGCTATCAATCTGCCCAGCCAGCGATATACCTCTCCGGTTATTACCTAGGTCCAAATTCCAAAACAAATGATGACTATTAAAATCCCCTAACGCCAGTCGGTTCTGATCTTCTAAAAGCGGACAGATGTTGGGCCTATAATCTGGAGTACTTTTATTAATCCGCTAGATATATACGTTGAGCGACCCTACCTCGGCAGTACCACACTTGACTGCTACTTTCATAAATTCCATCAAGCGAGATAGGTTTTTATTGAACAAACAGGTGCAACAAGAAAGCTAGTATCCCTACCTCCATTCTGGTGTGATCCTTCCTTAGCACTTGTAATATCACAACGCTTTAACCTGCATTTGTTGTTGTTCATAGTCTCTTGCACCGCAGTGACCATGATATTTTTCCGACTCAAAATCTCTACTATTTTCTCGATCTCGGAGATCATTGCAGTTAAATCGCTAAAACGAAGCATTTTCAGTGACTGAAACACCAAAGTCGTTGTTAAGTGCTGCGCGTGCGTTTACTGTTGGGGTGTCTGCGAGGTTGTCTCGTATTCTTGTGACGACAACTCACTGTGGACTGTATTTTCGAAGCATGCAGCAACATAGTCCCTGTCGTCTCATGGACGAGCACGGACTAACGCCTGAGATGCACCAACTTCCATCTATTGTGGCCCATCGAAGCTGCAGTGTGATGTGACAAACTAAGCACATCCATGTTGGTATGGGGTTTCCTTCCGCATGAGCACATAGCAAAAGAATCTGTAGCAGGCATTCAGGGATATGCTGCTCTCAACTCAGGAAAACGATGCACTTGGCCTGCTGGTCCTCGACAATGTGTTTTCTTAAAAACCTAATATTCTTTTCCTGTTGGTCCTTCATAAAATATTTCTCTACTGGTTCTTGGTAAACTATTCCTTAAATAGCCAGGCTCTTGACCTACTGGCCATTGAAAATATTACTTAGAACCCCAGGATTCTTTTCCTGCTGCTCCTTGATAAATATTCCTTAAAAACCCAGGCATCTTCCCCTGTCGGTACTTATTAAAATATCCCCTAAAGCCCTGGTTTCTTCCCCTTCCTTGAGAAATAATTCCATAAAAATCCAGGCTCCTTGCTCTGCTGGAACTTGATAAAGTATTAATTAAGAAACAAGATTTTTGACCTGGTGGTCTTTGATAAAATATTCGTTAAAAATCCTGGATTCTTTCACTGCCTGTACTTTATAAAATATTGCCTAAAAACGCATGCTTCTTCCCCTGCTGGTCCTTGAGAAAAAAATCCTTAAAAACTCAGACTTCTTGATCTGCTGGTCCTTGATAAAAAAATCAAGGATTCTTGTCTTAAAGGACCAGCGCTTCATTAAATATTCTTTAAAACTCAGGCCTCTTGAACTGCTAGTCCTTCATAAAATAATCCTTAAAAATCCAGGCTTCATGCCTCGACAAAATATTCTGTAAAACACCAAGTTTCTTCCCGTCTGGTCCTTGATAAAATATTCCTTAAAAACCCAAGCTTCTTGCCCTGTTGGACTCTGATACAAATTTTTTAAACCCCTGGCTTCCTCCCTTGCTCGTACTTTATAAAGTTTTAAGGAATATTCCAGGTGTTTTACCCTGCAGATCCTTGATAATATATTCCTTTATAACCAAAGCTTCTTGTTGTTAAGTATTTTTAAAAAATCTACAATTCTTGGCCAGCTGGTCCTGATAAAATTTTGTTTTAAAAAATTTACGTTTCTTGTTCAGAATATGAGAATTGAATTAACAATTTTTAAGCTCTTTAAATAGCCAACACTTCTTCAACACATTCATTGTCATCACTTCAATATCCACAATGCCTGTCTGCCTCTTTTAAAATTGAGTTTCGATTTTTGTCTCTTTGTCTTCCCAATTTCCTCACAAACAATGTCTGATTGTTATGTGTTGAGGATTTCACAAAACCTTTGTATGTTCACATTTATATATTTCAACTTTTCTGCACAATATGAAATTTCAAATAATAATCAAATATAGATATGCTTTTTACACACACACGTACACATAAAAACGAAACGGAACAAAGAGCCGAGATGAAGAACTTTACTAACAATGGGAAATAAATGTCAGCAGGGACCCAATATGGATAAGAAGAAGTCAACAGGGAGTAATAGCTAACCCAAAGAACAACAGCAACGACCCCATTCATATATTTCGTATGTCTGTTTGTATGTGTGTACTGATGCAGAGAAAATATTTCACATACACCATTTTACTTAATGGAGAAGATATCTGCCAGTCGAATGAATGCTGTTGAATTTAATAAATGGTTTGTGATAAAAGCCAATGAAGAGAACAGAATAAAACAAGTAGAAGAGGACTATAGTCGGAGGTGCCGACCATGTGATACCCTACTACAATTCCCATGGGCCCTAATTTTCCGCGGATTTTTTTATACGATTGTGAAGTCTCCCTTGTTCCTTCGGGGATGCTGTGGGAATATATGTATGATTGCGACACGTTATATATTATTTTCAATATTTTGTAATGGACAGATGGACCATTTTGGCTACATATACATACATATTACTTCAAAATATTAAAAAAATTGCATTAGGAAAGATAAAATACCAATCGCATGAAACTACAATGTTCATTGGTCACGGTGCTCTTGAAGCAACTTTAAATGGAAGGTGCTTACACCTGGGAAGAAAAAAAATCGCCGGATCGCTTTTTAAATAAATCGCGATTCAAGTTGACATTTTCAGGGTTTTTTTATGTTTCACGATTTTGCTTGGTCCTATCGATATAACACAAAAGAAAATGTTGTATCTATGAAAATTCTCTACAAAATTGACCTTTATGGTATTTTCGTAGTTTTTACCGTTATTGAGATATATAAATTCAAATTGGGACAATGCACTGACTGTATCGTCTCCTTATAAAACAGTGTCATGACTGCAATTTCCCAACTTAAACTTATATATCTCAAAAATGGTACAACCTAGGAAAAAGATACGAAAGCCAATCTTGTAGAGAATTTTAACAGCTACAACATATTCGTTAAACTAATACCGATAGCACCAGCGGTTTTCGAGCAAAATCCTGAAAACCTGAGAAAAAAATCTGAATGCTTGATCTGAACTTCTATATCTCAAACACGGTAAAATCTACGAAAATATTATGCAGGTCAATCTTGTACAGAATTTTCACTGCTACATTTTCGTTAGTTTTATTTCGATAGGACTTGCGGTTTCCAAGCAAACTCGTGAAAACCTAAAAAGAAACTAAAAATTTGAACTTTGACTGCAATTTATTTAAAAATCCCTTCTTGTTTTTGGATTTTTCTCACCTATGAACATTGTTGTTTCAAAATCCGCAAAAACATCCCAGGTGTAAGCGGTTTTCACTTAAAGTTAGTTAAGGCGCACCATGTACGACATTGTTTTATAAGGTGGAGATACAGTCATTGCATTGTCCCAATTTGAACTTTTATATCTCAAAAATTGTAAAACCTACGAAACCTACCTATCATAAAGGTCAATCTTGTAGAGAATTTTCACTGCTACAATACTTTTTTTAGTTCTATTTCCATAGGAATTGCGGTTTCCAAGCAAATTCGTGAAAACATAAAAACCCTAAAAATGTCAACTTGAATCGCGATTTATTTAAAAAGCGCTCCGGCGATTTTTTGTTTTTTGATTTTTCTCGTCTATGAACATTGCAGTTTCAGATTCCACAAAAACTTCCCAGGTGTAAGCAACTTCCATTTAAAGTTGCTTCAAGAGCACCGTGTGATAAGTAATATAAAAAAAATAGCCCGAACGCTTTTTAAATTAAACGCGATCAAAGTTCACATTTTTAGGTTTTCCCGATGTCGCTTGGAAACCGCAAGTCCTATCGAAATGGGATTAAAGACAATGTTGTAGAAATTTTCTACAAGATTGACATTTATGACTTTTCCTAAGTTTTACCATTTTTGAGATATAAAAGTTGAAATTAGGACAATGAACTGACTGTATCGCCTCCTTACAAAACAATGTCATGCATGCACGGTGCGCCTTGACTAACTTTGAATGGAAGGGAAGTTTTTGCATTCTTAATCTACAATGTTCATAGATGAGAAAAATCCAAAAAACAAAAAAAAATCGACTAAGGGATTTTGAAATAGATCGCGGTCAAAGATCAGATTTTTAGAGTTTTTAGGTTTTCAGGATTTTGCTTGGAAACCGCAAGTCCTATCGAACTGACACTAAAGAAAAAATTCAATAGGCTTGCAGTTTCCATGCAAAATCCTGAAAACCTAAGGAAAGCCCGTCAATGCAAGAAGAAAAGATCTCCTTTATATTGATGCAAAGTAAATTGGCGTAAGTGGGCAAACAACCGAGATATCGCACAAGTCAGTAATATATCCAATTTTTCCATTTTTTGTAATCACGCTACAGGTTGGAATTTTGAATATTTAGGAATATTTAGGGGTCGGAATGGGGAAAAACTCATGTGGAGACAAATTCAATGTTTTATTCTTTGTGAATATATCGGCTTCTAGTAGGGGTATTCAAACGGCAATGGAAGAAGAAAATATTACCTTTACATTGGTGTAAAGTAGGTTGGGGTGTCAACGTGGTGCAATGGTATGCACATCCGCCTTGCACGCTGAAGGTCGTGGGTTCGATTCCCCGACCAGGCAAACATCAAAATTTTCAACGTTGGCAAAATACCCCTCAGTAATGTTGGCGACATTTTCTGAGTATTTCAGCCATGTAAAACTTTTCTACAAGTGGTGTCTTAGGACACGCCGTTCGGACTCGGCGATAAACTGTAGGTCCCATATCATTGAGCTAATATGAATCGGGGTGCACTCATTGATATGAGAGAAGTCTCCCTTGTCCCGTATGGGATGTTTGTGGAACAAGGGAGATATCGCAATAGTCGGTAATGTATCCAATTCCATTTTTTTGCAATCACGGGATTACATCCCCTAAAAGAAATGTTTACCAGTGAAAAGCTTATGCTCAGGGTAGTGGTGTAGGCTATCACATGGTCGACCCCGTCCCGACTATAGCCTTTGCTCACTTGTTTTGGTTCATTTCGCCGTAAGACATTTGGTATAAAAGCCAGATAGACGACAACTTTAGTATCTCCCTAAAAGAAATGTTTACGAGTTGAAAGCTTATGCACAGCGGTAGTGGTGTAGGGCATCACGTAGTCGGCTCCGTCCTGACTATAGCCTTTGCTCACTTGTTTTTTCTGATTTTTTTATTGTCAGTATTGAACTATAAATGCTACCTCTAGCGTGATTAAGGTTACACTACCCTCAATTAACACTGAGGGATTAGTGTATATACTAGGCTGCAGCTCTGTTATTTGACCACGTACATCAACATAATTAGCATCAATGGAAAGGTCAAGTGTTCTTCTTCTAAATATAACTTACGAGTACATGGGTTTGACATAGTTTCCAGTAGTAAAGATATAGTAATTTCACTAACAATTTACCAATTTTCACACAAAAGTTATGGTCCATTTAACCAGCTAAATATTATCTTATCTTCACGTTAAATTGCAAGGTCTGTCGTAAACCCAAAGCTTACATAAAATTTCGCGCCGATCAGACTACCATTGCGACCTACAGAGCCGCTACAAAATTGGGTTAACATTTTGTTTTTTGTCCATTTCACCCCCTTCTGCCCTTTCACGATCATAACCAAAAATTATAGGGGTCTTTTCTGGTCTAAACTCGACCTCCATATAAAATTTCGTGAAGATTGGTCCATAATTGCGGCCTGTAGCGTGATTACAATTTTTAATTGACGGACGGACGGACACACATCTCAAATCGCTTTATCTCGTCGAGATATGAATTTTGGTATACCACATGGTGGTTTACCACGAATATTTCGCGGTGTTACATGCATTTTTGGAAAAACAAACTTATAATAACCTTATAATTAATACCCCCAGTTTGGAAATTTGAACAGTATTTTTTGCGAGTTTAAACAATTATGAATGTTGCTGTTATGCGAAGCAGATGATTTTCTGTATCAGCCTAGTGAATATATTTGTTTCTGATTGTTCTATAAATATCCCGAAATTACTTTAAAACAAGTAAGAAAGTATCAGTAAGGTGTGCTGACTGCCACTGACAAAAAAAAAAAAAAACAACAACAACAAAACCAAACACAATAATTATGCCGTGTATAAAATATATTGATTTTGTATCACGAGTTTGCTTTAAAATCTGTACGTACCGTAATGTGAGGCTATACCAAATCATTAACATATACCAAACATTTTTAGTAACCAAACTTCTTCATGAAGACCTGGGTACATAAGCGGCCTCACCTGCTTCATATCTGACATAATAAAACTAAATGAATAAAGAAGGAAAAGGTAACCTAATTCGGAATTGTCTCGGCCTTCTTTATTCTTTTATTTTTTACCCTCAGCATTTATGCTAACGAATTTAACATTAATGAAGCCAATGTTTGCACTGTTATAATTCGCGAAATATTGAAGTTTACCACGAAAAATGACCATAGTTGGATGAAACGAACTGTTTTTGGTCAAAGCTCAAAATGTTGCTATAAAAGTTAATTTGGGCGGAAGCTATGACCGCGTAAATGAATAACAAGTAAAAAGTCGTTAAGTTCGGCCGGGCCGAACTTTTTATACCCTCCACCATAAAATAGTCTTAAATAAAAAGGAATAATTAGGGTTCTTTTACAATTTTAGGTGGAACAACTTTTCGATAATGGTTAGACTCCTACTGCCTCCCGCTCTTGCTTAAATTGCACTGTGAACACAAATGTTGGGACAGAGATAATTCCTTTTGGAGATGAAAGCCCTTGGTGTGTGTATATTAAAAATCCCGAAGGACAGATGCGCCGTGATTCGAACTTCCGCGTTATGGCGTGATGAAGTTTTTGCAAGAGACCCTGTAAGCCATCATGAATTAGCATTATATCTTTGTTGTTGTTTTTGTAGAGCACTTAAGCAACAGTAAACAAAGATATAACGCTAATTCCTGATGGCCCACAGGGTCTCTAACAAAAATTTCATCACGCCATAAGGCGGATCTGTCCTTCGGGGTTCATAATATACTCACCAAGGCCTTTCTTCCCCAAGAGGAATTTTCCGTGCCCCAGGCTTTCACCTCCATTTTGTTGCACAGTGTTATCTGATCTAATCTAAAAAAAATGTGTTCAGCTAGGTGAAAGGTACCACCTACGGGGCTATATCAAAGAGTCAACCTATCATTAATTTTTTTGGCGGAAAAGTTTTATAGCTGCGGGGAACTTCAAGAGTCAAATTGAGGGTAGTTTCATCAAAACATGGTAGACCCTCAAAAATGGACCCATGTTGACGAATTTTAGTGACCTCTGAAAATTCCCGAAAATCGGGAGGTACAGTTATATGGAGGGTTATACCAAAACATGGACCTATATTGACGATTATTTTTGAATAGACAAAATTGTAGCTAAAATTCTCAAAATACCGATCATTACAGCTAGTTCGGTTAAAAATTGCAGCTAAAATTCTCAAAATGCCGAAAATCGGGAGATACCGTTATATGGGGGCTATACCAAAACATGGACCTATGTTGACGATGTTTGGTGGAGATGTTTCATGACCACTGAGAACCTCAAATGTCAAATTGCAGATATTTCGGTTACAAATTGTGGCTAAAATTCTCAAAATACCGAAAATCGGGAGGTACCGTTATATACCAAAACATGGACCTATGTTGACGATGCTTGGTGGAGATATTTCATGACCACTGAGAACCTCAAATGGCAAATTACAGCTAGTTCGGTAAAAAATTTTAGCTAAAATTCTCAGAATACCAAAAATCGGGAGGTACCGTTATATGGGGGCTATACCAAAACATGGACCTGTGTTGACGATGTTTCGTGGAGATGTTTCATGACCACTGAGAACATCAAATGTCAAATTGCAGATAGTTCGGTTAAAAATTGTGGCTAAAATTCTCAAAATACCGAAAATCGGGAGGTACCGTTATATGGAGACTATATCAAAACATGGACCTATGCCCATATCCTTTGGGATATAAGTTTTTGATCACTGCCAAATTATAGCTAATTCGGTCTGCAAATGTGGCGAAGAACGTCAAAATACCTAAAATCCGGAGGTACCGTTATATGGGGGCTATACCAAAAAGTAGACCGATATAGCCCATCTTCGAACTTGACCTGCCTATGGAAAAAAGACCCTCGGGTGCAAAATTTCAGCACTCTATCTCAATTATTGCGGACGCTAGAGTGATTACAACAAACGGACAGACAGACGGACATGGCTAGATCGTCTTAGAATTTTATCCTGATCAAGAATATATATACTTTATAGGGTCGCAAATGATTAGTTCGATGTGTTACAAACAGAATGACAAACTTAATATACCCTCCATACTATGGTGGAGGGTATAAAAATAGGTAACAACACGCTGAAGCAAACGAGTTTTTTTAAGTTGTTATTCGATTGGCGGTTATACCGTTTAAATTACGGATATCTGTCCAAAGTAAAAGTAGAAGAATACAAAATGAAGATTACACTTCTAATGTATCACATTTCAAAATCTCCACTACATCCATCTTTTATGGATGCTGACATTTTGAAGCCAGATTTTAGGTGTTTTTTGTATTTTTGATCTAACTGCGACGCGCATTCGGGTATTTTAGAAAAGATTTAGTAGTATCAAAGTACTAATTTGATATGTATATGACTATGTAGCTCAGATAGCAGTAATAACAGTAATCCACTGCCAAAGTCCAAAATTTATTGCGGTATTTTTTCGAAAAACCCTATTTTTTGGGTACAGTATTTACAAGATCTTTTTGATTCTGCTGGGACCCCAAGATATTTTAGTTTTTTGACGGTCCGGATCATATAAATCATAGATCGTGAAAATCCATCCACTAGAACGGCGAAAACAGCAACTGCAAAAACCGAAAAATGTGCGAAAAATGGTTTTGAAAATATCGCGGATTTAATCGCGTTTTCTGTAGATCGTTTCCTTTTGAATGAAGAAACTGGCACATCACTCGCGTTTTTGAGAAAACAACGGTTTAAAAAATTTAGTGGAATGGGAGCTGTATCCGATTTATCCCAAAAATTTAACTAAAATAGAAGAATAAAGGCCTACGTACATAAGCTGCCTCGCCTGGTTACCTTGCTTGCTTCTGATAAAAGATTAAAAAATAAAAGGGCAACCCAGTTCGAAATTTGCTCGGCCTCCTTTATTCTTTTATTTTTATTATGTCAAAAATAAAGCAGGAAAGCAAGGCAACCAGGCAAAGCAGCTTATGTACCCAGACCTTAACTCAGACCTATTTTTCCTACATTTTCTTCAACTAACTCACAAAAAAAATTTAATAAATATTTTCTCTTACAAAAATTTATATAGTTTTGGTTTCATTTGAATCTTCGCGATGTTTAGATTACGTACATATGTATTTTTTATATATTTTTCAGATGCATAAACAGCTTGAATTTTATTAAAGCAGGTTGCAAACTACAAATTGTTTTGAATCCTTTTCTAATTTCCGCGAAAATTTACAACTTTTTCACTAAAGTTATGGAAAGTCAGTAAACATATAGTATGTAGGAAGCCATAAATTAACAATGTTTCTCGATATAACCCAGCAAAATATGAAGGAAGGGGTTCCATGCGATGACGTGATTTCATGGCATCTTTAGCATTGGTTCAAACGAAGTCGTGAAAGATCCGATCTTTTCATTAGCATTTGAACCAATGCAAAGGAAGTAGTGAAAGATCCGATGTTTTCATCAGCATTTAAACCCATGCAAAGTAAGTCGTGAAAGATCCGATCTTTTCATTGGCATTTGAACCCATTCCATCGATCCAATAGAGATGAATTTTGTGTTTTTATTTATACACATTTGTCTAAATATATTACTACTTACTTAGCTGGCCTTTTACAGAACATTTGTTCCATAAGCCGAACTAAGAAAAAATCTCCAATCCTCTGTTTGCTGCTGTATTTTCCCAATCTGGGATATGTAGCTTTCTGATATCTAGTTTCACTTGTTCGCTCCAACGAAGCTTTAGCCTTCCAGATCTGCGAGAACCTCCATGCGGCTCGTATTTATACGCCTTTTTAGCGGGTTCATCATCACTCATTCTTATAACATGGCCTAGCCATCGCAATCGTTGCATCTCGATTTGTTCAACTATATTGATGTCATTGTATAGTTGATACAGCTCGTTGTTCATACGACGCCGATATTCGCCGTCAACACAGATTGGCCCGTAGATCTTTCGAAGAATTTTTCTCTCGAACACACCAAGCACTGTCTTATCTGCTTGAGCAAGTACCCATGCTTCGGAACCATACATTAGCACGGGTAGTATCAGTGTTTTGTAAAGTGTTACTTTTGTTTGACGAGAGGTGGCTTTATTCCTAAACTTCTTACTCAGCCCAAAGTAGCATCTGTTAGCCAACACTATTCTTCTTCGTATTTCACAACTGATGTTATTTGTTGTGTTTATGGCGGTGCCGAGGTAGACGAAATCCTTTACTACCTCAAAATTTTAGGTACCAACATTCACAGATGGTGCGGGGTTTGTGGACATATTACGCGTCAATACCATCAACCTGGTTTTTTCGCCGTTTACTGCCAGACCAACTTTAGCAGATTCTCTTTCGACTTTTGCAAACGTGTCAGTTACTTCCTTTACCGATCGAGCCATAATGTCAATGTCGTCGGCATAAGCCAGTAACATATGGCTGTTCGTGTATATCGTTCCATTTCTTTTGACCTTCGCGTCTTGTATGACCTTTTCCAGCAGGATGTTGAATAGATCACACGACAGCCGTCTCCTTGTCTGAAACCTCTTTTGGTAATAAACTCTTCGGAGAGGTTCTTTCCTATTTTAACTGAGGATCTCGTCTCAGTTAATGTCATTCTACAAAGCCGAATGAGCTTTGCAGGAATACCAAAATCAGACATGGCTTGGAACACCTTTTAACGTATAGGGCCGTCGAATGCTGCTTTATAATCGTCGAAAAGATGGAAGGTGTCGATCTGCATTTCTTGGGTCTTTTCCAGGATTTGTCTCAAGGTAGATATCTGGTTAATGGTGGATTTGCCAGGTCTAAAGCCGCACTGATAGGTTCCAATAATTTCATTGACCATAGGCTTTAGTCTCTCACACAATATGCCAGATACTATCTTATATGCAATAGGGAGCAGACTCATGCCCCTGTAATTGGAGCACACAGTCTTATCACCCTTCTTGTGGACTGGACATAGGATGCTCACGTTCCAATCGTCGGGTACGCGTTGGAAAGAACATTTCTCCAAACTGATGGTATCTTCGCCGTCTTCACTGCTATCGGATACCAACAGTTTGGAGAAATGTTCTTTCCATATCCTGAGCACACTATCTTTATCAGTTACCAAATTACCTTGTTGGTCTCTACAGGAGGATATGCCTGTACCAAAGCCATCAGTTTGATGCTTCACTCTTTGGTAGAATTTTCGGACTTCGTTCTGTCTCCTGTACATCTCTATTTGTTCACACTCCCTCTTTTCCATCTCCCTCTTTTTCCTGCGGAAAAGACGTTTCTCCTCTCTCCTTTTCTCCCGATACCTCTCTCGTGCGCTACGCGTTGCTACTGATTGTAAAGTAGCCCTATATGCCGCATTTGTTTCTTCGGTAGCATACCATGGATTCTTTGGTGGAGGTCTCTGGTATCCAAGTACTGATTTTGCGGCAGTTTGCATGGAGTGGGCAATATTTTGAAATTGTGCTGATATGTTATCGGGACGAGAAGCGCTTTCATTAAGCAATTGGGTCAGTTGAGTCGAATATGCTGTGGCTATCTGTTGTGTTTGCAGCTTAGCGATGTCCAACTTTCGTATTGTGTCTGTCCGTGCTTTATTTGCAACGTTAAGACGGGTACGTACCTTTGCTGCAACGAGGTAATGGTCCGAATCTATGTTTGCTCCTCGGAACGATCATACATCCAACACGCTCGATGAATGTCTTCCATCTATCACAACGTGATCAATTTGATTTATTGTTCTTTGGTCTGGAGACAGCCAAGTGCCCTTATGAATATCGAGATGCTTAAATCTGGTACTGCTAACTACCATGTTTTTTGCCGCTGCGAAGTCTATCAGCCTCATTGCATTGTCTGATGTTTCACTATGTAGACTGAATTTCCCGACTGTTTGTCCAAAGATATTCTCCTTTCCAATTGTGGCATTAAAATCGCCTAGAACAATTTTAATGTCATGGGTTGGACAACGGTCATATGTTTTTCTAAGCGCTCTTTTTTCTAGGGGGCGTTACTAGCCCGACGCCCAAACCCAAGTTTTTAACGTTCTTATGGGTGAACGCGCGGCACATGTTAGCTCACTACCTTTAACGGGTGTTTCATCCCCTACGTCTAAATATATAAGATTAATTATTTACAATAGGCTTGATGTTGTCGGAGACTCGAAATCACAACCAACGTTGTTAAAACTCTCGTCGTAATGATAATGTCATTGCTAAGGGTTGGTGAAAATGAGCCAAAGCATTGGGAATGAATAGCGTTTTATAAGACTTTTTCTAATAATCAGAATTGAAACCGCCATAACTTTTGCGCGCAATATCCAAAATTAGTATCTCGAACAGATTTGAGAATGGGAATTTTTTCTCAATCAATGTACAAAAAATCGTTCATGTAGCGTCAAAAAAAATTTTTAATTTTTTTCAAATGGAATATTAAAAAATTCTGACTTTTCCTCATATACCCTCGTTGGCATAAATGCTGAGGGTATAAATGAACACACTTATATGTCACGGTGCGCCTGAACCAACTTTAAATTGAAGGTGCTTACCCCTAGGAAGTTTTTGCGGATTCTGAAACTACAATGCTCATAGATAAGAAAGATAAAAAACAAACAAGTAAGAACGGCGTTAAGTTCGGCCGAGCCAAACTTGTTACATCCTC
The DNA here is from genome assembly GCF_047663935.1 of Musca autumnalis. Taxonomy (NCBI): domain Eukaryota; kingdom Metazoa; phylum Arthropoda; class Insecta; order Diptera; family Muscidae; genus Musca; species Musca autumnalis. Next base: position 73,925,034 of record NW_027411644.1, read on the forward strand.
CACCATGAGTTGTATTGGAACAATTATTTTCCTTTAGTTTATGAAGAAGACTAAATACCAAATTTCATCAATTTCGGTAAATCAATGTGGCTAACCTTCAAAATACCGAATTTCGGGAGGCACCGTTCTATTGGGGCTATATCAAAACGTCGATCTATACCTACAAATTTGTGGCGGAAAGTTGTTAGACTCAAAGAAGACTAAAACCAAATTTCGGGTATTTCGGTAAAACCTTCAAAATAACGAAAATCTAGAGGTACGTTTCTATGGGGGATATAGGAAGACGTGGTCCTATACAGATAATTCTCTTCTGGAATATTTTATAACCCCATGGAAGACTAAATAACAAATTTCAGTCTTTAGGTGGGATATTGACGTCACAACCATCATAACAACGAAAATTGGGAGGTACCGTTCTATATCGCCATATCGAAACGTGGACCTATACCGACGAATTTGGGAAAGGTTTTTACCTCCAACGTAGACTAAATACCAAATTTCAGATATTTCGGTGGAATTTTGAGGCCACACCTTCAAAACATCCAAAATTGGAAGGTACCGTTCTATGGGGGCTATATGAAGGCGTGGACCTTTACCGACAAATTTAATGGGGAAATTTGAATACCCCCAAGGAAGACTAACTACCAAATTTCAGCCATTTCGGTGGGTTATTGTTGCCACAAGCTTTAAAATACCGGAAATAGGGAGGTACCGTTCTGTGGGGGCTATACTAATGCGTGGACCTGTACCGACAAGTTTCTGGGGAAAAGTTTTATAACCCCAACGAAGACTTAGTATCAAATTTCAGCTATTTCGGTGTGATAATGAGGCTAAAACCTTCAAAATACCGAAAATCGGGTGATACGGTTCTATGAAGGCTAATATCCAAAAATCGTCAATAAAAAACTTAAAGTCAAAATCGGGAGGATCGATGTTCACGGTAGATATATGGTCCAGTGGACTTTTTTGCTCAGTTCAATCCCAGGAATCAGAAACGCGAAGGGCTCATTAAGGTTTTCAAATCGCCCCGGCCTAATATATATACTTTATAGGGTCTCCGATGAATATTTCGATGTGTTACAAACGGAATGACAAATTGAATTATACCCTCCATATAATGCTGGAGGGTATAACAAAAAGCCTGAGACCTTTTTAAATAAATCGTGATCAATTATCACATTTTTAGTTTTTTTAGGTTTTCACGATTTTGCTAGAAAAGCGCAAGTCCTATTGAAATGGGATTAGAGCCATTGTTGTAGCTGTGAAAATTCTCTATAAGATTGAGCTTTATGACTTTTTTCTAGGCGTTTTTGTAGATTCTGAATTTACAATACTCATAGTTGAGAAAAATAAAATTGACGAAGGGATTTTTAAATAAATCGCGGTCAAAGGTCAAATTTTGTAGGGTTTTATAGGTTTTCAGGATTTTGCTTAGAAACCGCAAGTCCTATCGAAATGGGACTAAAGAAAATGTTGTAGCAGTGAAAATTCTCTACAAAATTTTCTTTAGTCCTACCTGTGCAGGTCTTGCACAATCCTGAAAAACTAAAAAAAAAAACATAAAAATGTGACCGCGATTTATTTAAAAATTTCTCCAGCGATTTTTTCTTGATTTTTGATTTTTCTCATCTATGAACATTGTAGATTCAGAACCTGCAAAAACTTCGCAGGTGTAAGCACCTTCCATTTAAAGTTATTTAAGGCGCACCATTCATGACATTTTTTTATAAGAAGGTGATACAGTCTGTGCATTGCCCCAATTTGAACTTCTAATATCTCAAAAATGGTAAAACCTACGAAAAATATCATAAAGGTCAATATTTTAGAGAATTTTCACAGCTACAACATTTTAATAGGACTCACGGGTTTCCAAGCAAAATCGTAAAAACGTAAAAAAACCCTAAAAATGTGAACCTTGATCGTGATAAATTTAAAAAGCCCTTCGGCGATTTTTATATCCTACACCACTATGTGGGTAGGGTATTTATTATAAGTTGGTTTTGGCCAAAAAGTTTGTAACGCATCGAAATAATTGTCGTAGACTCATACTTATATATACCAAAATGAATGTCTCGACGAGCTGAGATGATCTGACTATATGTGTCCGTCCCTCCATCTCTGTCTCTGTCCATCTAAACCTTGTAATCACGCTACAGGTCGCAATTTTGATTGGATTGTCGCCAAGTTTTGGGGTTGATGGGGGTCCTGGAGGTGAAGCAGCTATGGACAAAGAACTGACATGGAGAAAAAGTCAAGGTTTTTTGCCAAAGCGAATATCTCAGCTTCTATAAGGGGTATACCAAAAGCAAAACCTGACAATCAAAGAAGATGTAAACGATGTAAAGTAGGTTGTCGTAGGTGGTCAAACAACGAAGATATCGCTGATGTAACCCCAACTTTTCATTTTTGCGATTTAAATTATAATAACGAATATCATAGCTTTGGCTGGGGACCTTCCAAAAGCAAAGCCTGACCATGAAAGCAGAAAATCCCATCTTTACAATGATGCAGAGGAGGTTGGCGGAGGTGGCCAAATAACTGAGACATCGCAATAGTCGGTAATACATCCCATTTTTTTAATCACGCTGAAGGTCGCAATTTTGACCGGATCGTCATTTTGAGGGTTAGTAGGGGTCCCATAGAGCAAGAAGTCTACTGATTTTGGTGATGGTCGGATAATATTCAGGGGTCGGATGGGCAAAAAATTTATGTGGAGAAAATTCAACGTTTTATTTGTATGCGAATATCTCTGCTTCTAGTAGGCGTATTCCAAAAGGAAATCCCGTCAATGGAAGAAGATAAGAATTCCTTTACATTGTTGAAAAGTAGGTTGGTGGTTGGATGCCATGGATAATATTCAGGAGTCGAAATGGGCCAAAAAAACTTATGTGGACAAAAATACAATGTTTTATTTTTATGCAAATAAACTCCGCTTTTAGTAGTCGTATTCCAAAAGAAAGCCGTATGGATGAGAAAAATATCACCTTTGTTATGATGCAAAAGAGGTTGGCGCATATCCCACTTTCCCATTTTTTATATTTAAATTGTACTGACGAGTATCTCAGCTTTGGTTGAATGTGTTTCAACAATGAAGACACTCTGAGCTTAGAAATGTTCCCAGTTGCGTTACCAAAATTGGTGAAATGCTTGTGGTGGTGAAAAAGACGCTGGGATATACAATCTCCAATTTATGGTATTTTATTTCCATGTCAGATATTTCAGCTTCTGTAGGACATATTCCAAGGAGAAAACTTGATATTGAGCTTTAAATTAATACAAAATATGACATTTATGTTAAAATATCAGAGTTGTTGCAAAAGGCGCTAACCTATCACATTTTTAATATTTTGAAGTTTTTTCTTTAATGACAAATACCTCTGCTTTTATTTAGTGTATTAAAGACATGTAAAATGCTATTCAAGAACACCAGCAAAGCTTTCGATAAGTACAAAGTAGATGTCGACAGTTGTCAAATATAAAATTAAATATTACAGTAGAGTCGCGATAATCCGTACCTCGATAATTCGTAATCTTCGATAATTCGTATAAAATTGCCGGTCCCTTGAATTACGAATTATCGAGGTTCTACTGTAATTATTTTGCTTCAGTTCGCCTTAAGTCATTTGGTAAAAAAATCCAGATAGGTAAAAACTTTATTATCTCCATAAAAGAAATGTTTGATGTTGATCCAGGCGTACCGTGATG